>NW_027590317.1:30000-330000 GCF_964213995.1 Mustelus asterias | reverse complement strand
GAGAGAGCGAGGGGGAGAGAGAGTTGTGGGAGAGAGTTGATGAGGGAGTTGTGGGAATGAGTTGTGGGAGAAAGTTGTGGGAAAGAGTTGGGGGAGAGAATTGGGCGAGAGAGTGGCGGGGGGGAGTATGATGCAAGAGAGAAACTGATGGGAGAGCGTGTGAGGGGGAATGAGTGAGAGGGCGGGAGATGAAGCGAGAGAAGCTGAGGTGGAGAGAAAGTGATGGGAGAGAAAATTAGGAGGAGCAGAGTGTGGGGGAGATAAAGTGAGGGAGAGAGAGTGAGGGGGAAGTGAGTGATGGGGAAAGGAATGAGGTGAGGAGAGTGAAGGAAAGAGTTAGGTGCATAATGAGGTTGAGAGAGTGAGGGGAGATAGTGAAAGGGCAAAACTGAGGGGAGAGAGTCAGGGTACAGAGAGTGAGTGGAGAGAGTGTTCTGGGACAGAGCGAGAGGTAAAGGGTGAGGGGGAGAGAGTAAAGGGGTGAGAATTGGGGTAGAGAGTTGGAGGAGAGAGTTGGGGTAGAGAGGTGGAGGAGAGAGTTGGGGGAGGGAGTTCGGGGAAGGAGTTGGGAGCGAGAGTTGGGGAGGGAGTTGGCGAGAGAGTTGGGGAGAGAGTGAGGGGAGAGGATAGTACAGGAGAGAGAGTGATGAGAGAGTATGTGCGAGGGGGAGTGAGTCAGAGGGAGAGAGATTGAAGCAGAGAGAGAGTTAGAGGGAGAGAGGGGGCAAGAGAGAGTGCGAGGAGAGAGCGGAGGCAGAAAGTGAGGGGAGTTCGTTAAGTGAGGGAGGGAGTGATTGGGAACGAGTGGGGAGAGTGAGTGAGGGGAAGAGATTGAGGGGAAGAGAAGATGAGGGGGAGGAGAGGTGAGGGGGAGAGAAGGTGCGGGACAGAGACGGTGAAGGGAGAGGATGTGAGGGAGAGAAGGAGAGGGGAGAGAGTGAGATGACAGGTAATGAGGGGAGAGTTTGAGGGCGAGAGTGAGGGTCGCGGAGAGTTAGGGAAGAGTGAGTCGAGGGACTTAGGGGAGACAGTGAGGGCGACAGTGAGAGGAATAGAGTTAGGTGGAGAGTGAGTGTGAGAGAGTGACGGAAGCTAGTGAAAGGGCGAGACTGAGGGGAGAGAGTGAGGGGAGGGAGAGTGATGGGGAAGGATGAGGTGGAGAGTGTGATGGGGTGAGTCAGGGGGAGAGTGAGGGAGAGTGAGGTGAGAGAGTGAGACAGATAGCGTCAGAGGAGAGTGTGAGGGTGACAGAGGGAGGGAGAGAATGAGTGAGCGAAAGTTTGAGGGGGAGAGAGACTGGGGGAGGGAGTGGAGGGGAGAGTGAGGGGGAGAGATTGAGAGGGGGAGAGCGAGGGGAGAGAATGTGCGAGGGGGCAGAGTGAGGGGGAGAGAGCGCAACGGGCAGAAAGAGAGAAAGAGAGGAGGGCATGAGAGATTAAAGGGAGAGAGTGAGAGAGAGAGAGTGAGGGAGAGAGTGTTTGAGTGGATGGTGTATGAGGGGGAGAATGTGTGACGGGGACACTGTTTTAAGGGGAATGTGTGAGGGGAAGTGTGTGAGGAGGCAAATGTGAGGGGGAGATCTGATGGGGAGAATGTGAGGGAAAGAGAGTAAGTGGGAAGGGAATGAGGAGTACCAAAGTGATGGGGGAGTCAATGAGGGGGAAGAGAGTGCGGGGGAAGAGAGTGAGAGGAAGAGGTTGACGGGGAAAAGTGAGGAGGAGACTGTGATGGGGAGAGTGAGGGGGACTGAGTGAGGGAGAGTGAATGTAAGTTGAGAGAGTGAGGAGGTGAGCGGTAAAGGCAAGCGATTGAAGGGAGAATGCGTGACTGGGAGACAGTGAGGGAGAGAGTTAGTGAAGGAGAGGTTCAGGGGGGAGTGAGGGGCAAAGAGATTGATGGCGAGAGTGAGGGTGAGAGAATGAGGGGAGAGAGTGAGGGGGACAGAGAGTGAGGGGAGAGTGAAGGTGAGTGAGTGAAGGGGAGAGAGTGAGGGGGAGAGAGTGACGAGAGATTGTGTGTGAGGGATAGTGAGTGAGGGGGAGAGAGAATACAGCAGAGAATGAGAGAAGGGGACATGAGAGAGTAAGAGGAAAGTGAGGTAGGGAGTGAATGAGGGAGAGAGTGAGTGAGGAAGAGTGTGAGGGGGAGAGCGTAAGGGGGAGTGAGTGAGGGGGAGAGAGTGAGGGGGAGAGAGTGAGGGGGAGGGAAAGGGGAGAGAGAGAGAGTGGGGAGAGAGTGACCGGATAGAGCAGGTAGATTGAGGGGTAGAGTTAGTGAGCCAGATAGAGCCGAGAGTGAGGGGACAGTGAGGGGAGAGTGAGGGTAGGGAATTGAGCAGGAGGGAAAGAGGGGGTGAGGCATTGAGAGTAAAGGGGAGAGTCTGAGGGAAGTCTGAGGGGAGAGAGGGGAGGGAGTGTGGGGAGAGTGATTGGAGAGTGACGGGAGAGTAAGGGCAGAGTGAGGAGAGCATGAGGGGAGAGTGTGGAGACTGGCTAGAGTGAGGGGAGGGAGTGAGGGGAAGAGAGTGAGGGGGAGAGAGTGAGAGGAGAGAGTAAGGAAAGAAAGTATAGGGGAGAGTGTGTCAGGGAGAGTGAAGGGGAGAGAATGAGGGGAGAAATTTCGGGGGAGAGAGTTAGGGGAGACTGAGGGGAGAGTGATGAGCGAGAGTGAGGAGAGAGTGAGCGGAGATTGACGGAAGAGTGAGCGGAGAGTGAAGAAAGACTGAGGGGAGAGTGGGAAGAGTGAGCGGAGGGAGAGAGGGGGAGAGAGAGTGAGGAGGAGAGAGTGAGTCGGAGAGATTAAGTGGAGAGAGAGTGGGGGAGGGAGAGAGGGACATGTGAGGAGAGCAAGGAGAGAGTGAGAGGAGAGTGGGAGAAGGAGGTGAGGGAGTGAGGAGGAGAGTGTGTTGGGGAGAGAGGGTGAAGAGGAGAGGGTAAGAGGGGTAGAGGAGCGGGAGAGAGTGAGGGGGAGAGAATGTGCGGGGTGAGAAAATGAGGGGAACAAATTGCGGAGGAGAGTGAGTGAGGGAGAGAGAGTGAAGAGGAAGAGCGTGAGGGGGAAGAGAGTGAGGGGGAAGAAGTGACAGGAAGAGAGTGAGGGGAAGAGAGTGAGGAAACTGAGAATGAGAGAGTGAGGGGAGAGAGAAAGGGCAACACTGACGGGAGAGACTGAGGAGAGAGAGACTGAGGGGGAGAGAGTTGGCAGACAGTGAGGGTGAGAGAGTTGGGAGAGAGAGTTGGGAGAGAGAGTTGCTTGAGAGAGTGAGGAGGAGAGATTTAGGGGGAAAGAGCTGGGGGAGAGAGTTGGGGAGAGAGTGAGGCAAGAGGGAGTGTGTGATGGGAGACAATGTGGGAGGGAGAGTGAGTGAGAGAGAGAGATTGAAGCAGGTATGGAGTGAGAGGGAGTGAGGAAGCCTGAGAGATTGCGGGGAGAGAGTGAGGGGAGAGACTGAGGAGAGAGAACTTATTCAGGGAGGGTGTGATGGGGAGCGAGTGAGGGGAGTGAGTGAGTGGAAGAGACTGACGGAGAGAGAAGGTGAGGGGGAGAGATGGTGAGGGGGAGATAATGAGGGGAGATGGAGTGACGGGAGAGATTGGGGTAGAGCGAGTATAAGGGAAGAGTTAGGGAAGATTGAGGGGAGGGATGTTAAAGATCAGAGTGAGAGGGAGAGTATGAAGAGTAGAATTAGGTAGAGAGTGAGTGTGAGGGAGTGAGGGAAGATAGTGAAAGGGTGAGACTGAGGGCAGAGAGTGAGAGGAGCGAGATTGACGGGGAAGAGTGAGGAGGAGAGTGTGACGGGGAGATTGAGGTAACATAGTGAGGGAGAGCAGTAGTGAGATGAGAGACTGAGGAGGAGTGCGTGAGAGGAGATAGAATGAGGGGAGAGAGTGTGAGCGTGAGAGAGGGAGGGAGAGATTGAATGAAGGAGAGTTTGAGGGGAGACAGTGGGACAGAGATTGAGGAAGAGAGAGGGGGAAGTGAGGGGGAGAGAAAGGGGGAGAGAGAGAGGGAGAGAGTGAGTGAGGGAGAGAGACTGAGGGGGTGGAGAGTGAAGGGAGAGAGTATTATTGGGGTGAGAGTGAGGAGGCGCGAGAGTGCAGTGGGCGGAAAGAGAGGAAGAGAGGGAGGGCATGAGAGTGTGAGGAGAAAGACTGAGGGAGAAAGAGTGAGGGAGAGTGTGTGATTATTCTTCAGAAAGAACTCTTCAAGACGCAGATAATGAAAATACAACAAAATGTAATCCAAGATATAAATCAAAGAAAGGGATTAATAAAGACACTTCATACTCCAAACTTATCATAGAAACCCTACAGTGCAGAAGGAGGCCATTCGGCCCATCGAGTCTGAACCGACCTCAATCCCACCCAGGCCCCACCCTCACATATTTACCCGCTAATCCCTCTAACCTACGCATCCCAGGACTCTAAGGGGCAATTTTTAACCTGGCCAATCAACCTAACCCGCACATCTTTGGACTTGCCCCCCCCCCCCCCCCCACGCCACTCCAAGCTCCCAACAATTTCAAACAAGTTCTTATTTGTCGTGAGTCAGCTGGTCAGCTGACTATTACATTACTCTGTAATTGGTTCTATGCTTTACTGGATCAGCTGACCCTTACATCTTTTTCCATTGGTCACATTACATTCGATACAAAGTTTTCACCTGTTACATTCACACGATTCTTTTTATTTCCGTCGGTTACCTGTAGATTTTCACCAACCCAGTTAAGTTTGTAAACTTCTTTGTTTTCCAGCATTTGTTTAATGCTGGCCAAATCAATACTTAGTCGCTTTTCCGCTGCACTGTTTGTTGAGTGAACATTGTCCCATAAAGACCGATTGTCCACATAACACTCAATTGATACTTTCTTACTTGATGTGCCCATAAAAAGTAATTATGTTAATGTGTCTGACAAATGTATCCCCATATCCAACACCTCCACGGACGCTCGGGTTTCAACCACCAACGTGCTTTTGACTCCCCTTTTTATTTGCTTTGCTTCCTAGGACAAGGAAACAATTTTCCTTCCTTACCTACCAGGAATATCATGAATCCAGCACCACTTGAATGTCCATCTGGTAGATTGTGATGTGAAGCATCACTAAACACAATCAATTTCATATCTCTGGTTCACCCCGTGCTGGGAATTTAATTACACACTCCTCTAATTTTAAGTTTTTAAAAAATGTTTTATGAGCCTGCGAGATCTCTCTGATGTGGTGCGCTTGAACATTTCATTGAGCTCTGGGACTTCACAGTTCCCATCTGGACTTGTCTGTGCGAATAGCCAGTTTAGCTGTCCTATCATACTCCTCAACAGCTGTGTTTCTTTTTCCTGTGACCTTTCTCTGGTGATGGGAATGGGATCAATACTGTTTACATATCCCTGTTGACTCATCGTTACACCAGATATGCTTTGTCGGATATCAAGACCAAGATATCGAAAAGCATCAGCTTCTTGACTCCTTATTTTAAATTCTGTTTTCAGCTTCTCAATTATCGTTTTTGTTTCAAATTCTTCTGTGCCGCCCCATTGACAGTCATCAACATGCATTATAAAAAATCCAGCTAATTTTTCTTCAGCCTCCCAGTAAAAACATTGCTGGATCTGCTTTTAACTGGACACAGCCAAATCTTCAGCAATATAGATCGTACAGAAGAATACCAAACACTTGATGTATAATTTGAACCATATACACATTTGTTTCATTTCCACAAATGTACTACCTATTTCTTTGGGTGGCCTCAGAAAAAAAAAACCTTTCTCTGAAATGTTTCGCCCTGCAGAAATGCTGCTTTGATGTCAATTGTTTTACACATCCAATTATTAGATGCTAGAACAGTGAAAAAAAATCAATGTCACTTTCCCTACTGTGGGTGAATCGACCCTAATGTCTCTCCTGTCTAAATGTTCCCATACCCACGGGCTACTAATCTGGCTTTCGCTTTACACGTTCCATCTTGCAAATCTTTCTCGGTGCCAGCCTTCCGATGGGACAAATCTGCTGCCCTTCGTCTGTTATCTCCGTTTACACCCCAAACTCCTTCCAACTGTCCAGCTCTCTGTGTTTGGCCTCCCTTCCTTCCGCAAGCTCCATTTTGTTTGCAGCTATAAATACTTCCTTATCGTGGGGACTTCCACTACTATTCCTATGTTTGGCTTGATTCCTAGCCTTCCTTGTTAAACTCCGTCCTCTCCTGCCATGTCTGTTTCTGTCAGGGCTGCTAATCTCAGACCGTTCTTCTCTGATGACACATTTTTTATCACAGATTTGTGACTTTTTCCTGGGTTCACAAATGCTTTCTGTCTCATCCTCAGGATTAGCACTCGCTTTCTTTTTGATTCCATCTACCCACCCCATTTACCAAATCCATAGTTTTGGCTTCTTGCCCTCGCTCTTGTATGTTGAGCCAGTGTTTGTACTTTCCTGAGGCCTTTCCTGCTTTCCCGATTATTGTGGCCTCCCTCCACTCGCTTGACCCTTCCGGTATGTCGAACTTCATTGTGTCTACTTTGGGTAGCTGAACTTTTGAAGCAGCAGTTTCATTTCCTGCTTCACTGGTACTTTGTTGATCATCGGGTTCCCTCTCATCTATTGTTGACTGATGTCATAATAACTCAGTGTCTGTGCATGTGAAGTACAATGTGTCTCCCGCCCTCCTACATCTTGCTCTGATGTTCCAAATTCATATCCAAGTCCCACTACTCCTGAAGACTGGGCTCGCACTGTCTGGTTACCGTGTTGTGCTGTAACTGTCCTGCTGTCTGTTTATATCACTTTCCCGGGTCCTTTCCACTCATTTGTGCCCTCTCTTTTATCATAGACCCAATCGCCTTTTTCGAAGTATACCCCAGATGGTCTTATGCGATGCGTTGGGGCCCTTCTTATCCGTTCTGAAACCTCAGCCTTAATGAAGGCCTTTCTCCCTGCATGCAAAGTGTTCAAGTGTGCAGAAAACATGGAACTCATGCTTGTCCCTTCTCGCGCCGGGTGAGAATCTGTTAATAGTGACGGCAGTTTCGTATTCCTCCCATCAACCATCTGGTGTGGACTCTCACCCCCGACCATTTGTAACTGTTCTTTCACGTGCACCGCAGCCAACCTGCAATTTACAGCCTGGCTGATCCGCCAAAAATTATCTGCAACATGTCATCCATAACTGCGTGATTTATTTCACAGTAGCTATTGCTGAATGGGCTATCTGCTGCAGTGTGCATTACTACAACATTTAAATTTTCGCACTTATCATTTGTGAATTCGCCCCCATTTTTCGTCAAAAAGTTAGACGGTGCACCCAATCCTATTCCAATCCAGTGGATCATAAGTTTACCTATCATGGTCATTTTATCTTTGCTGTGAATCACTGTGGATATTCTAAACTGAGTGGCCATGTCCACAAAGTGCAATAGATAGACGCCTTTTTCCTTGCCCCATATCTTTAGATCCATCGCCACTACATCATTGAAATCCCGTGCTAATGGTAGGCTCACGACTGGACGCGGGGGTGTCCTTCTATATTTTATGCAAATTTCCCACTGGACTGATTTTTTTTTTCTCTGTGAGTTAATTATGTCCTTTGTCCAGCACACCTGCATCCTGCAGCAGTGCTCTCATTCTCTGTGGCGCTGGATGACCAAACCGCTTGTGGAACTTCAGAATAACCTTTTTGTCCATCATGCTGTTGCCCATTAACGGCACTAACGCGTCATGAATCCTTTGGTCTGATAATGTCGTTTCACTTAAAGGAAGACACTAATGACCAGATCTTGTAACATGTCGGTCCACAGTTTTCCGAAAATCCACAGCTTTATCCTGCTTCAAATCGATGGTCATCTGAGGATTTATCATCGCAGACCTGCTTAACAGCAAATGTATATCACTGGAAACCACATCTGTACTTATAAATAAACTGATTTCCACAATCCTACATGGAAGTATCACCCTTTGGAGGAGGTTAAAGTGTTGTCATCTCCAAATCTAAAGCAGGTGGAACTATTCTGTTAGTTTACTTTCTTTCGGTGTTTATGATCAATAGACACAAAATAACAATTTAGCCAATCTTGGCCGCATACAGTGCACGAACATCCACTATCCAAAACGGCATAGTTGAAAGAGTCTATCATCAGGACACTCATGAGGCGACTCAACTTTTCTGTCCCCAAAATAATGCCTTCCTGCTCCTTATCCTCTTCACTGCCGGTTTGCACGTATTCTGTGTCACATGTGGTTTCAAAGAGACGATTTGTTCTTTTCGGGCAGTTTATAAGGTAGTGGAAGGGGAATCGCACTGGAAAGAGCGATTCACAATCCCTCTAGCATTCCTTCGTTTTAAACGTATTTTATCAGATTCCCTTGTGCGTCTTCTTTCCCCATTCTCAAATCGGTTATAATTGTTTTCAACACTAGTTCTGTTATTAATGTAACTGCCTTTGTTTAAAGGCCTTCTTCTACCATTTGGTCTGGCACGCAGTGGAGTCACCGTGGACTCCACCATTCTGGGCTCTGTGCCATTCCGATCTGTGTTGAACACAATGGCAGGAAAGGATTGTTTCCCGAAAAACTGTTTTAATGATGCTGCTATTTGACAAAAGAGGGGCTCTATTCCTCTTAATTGAGCATCCATTTGCGACAGACATGCACACTCCAGCAACTTAAAGTCTTTTGGAATCTCCAAATTAAATTTCATTAGCCTGTTCTGGCCCCTATCAAAATCCATGATATACTCTTCCATGGACTGGACATCTTGTCTCCTAATCCTGCCAAACATCACCCATCCTTCATAATTCTCCAAGAACTCATTTTTTTTTTTTGCAAAAATTATCTAATTGTCATAGCAGCAGCTGTAGCCCTTCTTCTTTATTTCGGGCATCTGCTGCCCAATTCGAAAATACTTTACTCCTTATCTTGCTCTTTGTTGGACGTGAGGAGCTAATGCAATACCGTGTATTTTTTCGGTATCCTGGCGGCAATGGTCCACATTTTCACTTCTGCCCTCCATTGCCAATATGGTTCGGCATCTGAAAAGACAGGGGGACAATCCAATCCCACCGGTTTACTTGTACCTTCTGCCATGGTTGTAGCACTTCTTCAAAACCAACACCAATTTACGATGGATTTTCCTCTGTTACCAATGTTTCAGCAGATGTAACTCTTCAAATGCAGACCATAAAAATAGAACAAAACTTACTTCAACTTATAAATCAAAGAAAGGATTTAATAAAGAACCATCATTGCATCAAACTTGGGGCCTCGCCATGGGCCAATCCAAGCTGCCCACAATTCTACAGAGGTTATTTTTTATAGTGTGTCAGCTGGTCAGCTGACTATTACATTACTCAGTAATTGGTCCCATAGTTTACTGACCCTTACATCTTGTTGCCATTGGTCACAATACATCCAATACAAAGTTGCCACCGATTCCATTCTAACAACATGCTCCCCAGATTAGATGGGTTGTTTTGCAAGATCATAAAGGATGTGCCTTCAGAAATACTGAAACATTGGTTGCAACATTTCATGTTGCCTGTGATTCTTCGTGTAAGTGACTGTATGGAAATGTTGTTGATGCTAAAATTTGTCAGGAAAGTAACTTCTGAGATGGGCACACAATATCTGGAAATGTATCAATACAGGTTGAATGCGGAGGAAGAAATTGGAAGGTCGATTTCCATGAGCAAAACATTGAGAATGCCCAACACGAAGTCAAAAACAGAGAACTATTCACATGGAGAGAAACTACTGACTGCTCTTGTACAGAGGGATTTGAATATTCTAGTACATGACTGGCAAATAACTAGCTTTCAATCGCAGAACCCGCCCTTGTCACTCCTATCCAGGGCGTTCATCACACTCCACCTAATGTGTTGTGTTCATTTTGAGCTTCCTTATTAAAAAGGGACATATTTACATTGGAGCTTTTCTGAGAGGCTTCACAAAGTTAATGTCTGGACTGTTGAGGCTTCTTTCCGAATGAAGTTTCAGCAAATTAGGCTCATCTTCTTCAGGTAAGATCAGGAGTTATATTGAATCAATATGCATTTATGAAATGTAATTGAAACGCTATTAATCGGGCTCCTGTATCGCAGAAAGACAATTGCTGAAATACAAAAACTAATAAAAATCTTACCAGTATGGTAAAATAATAACACAAAGCTCAAAAAAAAGAAGGTGCCAGTTTTATCTATTTTCTCCTACACTTTCCGTTGTTGTTGTAGTCAGCGAGTCTGAATGGACAGTTCCGCTAATCTTAGACAGGACACCAAAGAAGTTATGATTCATTGGAACTCGGTGCCATTATGAAAATCAAACTGCAACATGTGCGCTTGATGGTAAATATATCACTAAACAAATGAAGTTTAGAGAAGTTTCTGGACTGAGTTGATAGGAAGGACCTTTGTACTGCCTTCTCCGTAAAATAGTCGGGATAGATAATCGAAGATAGTCTTAGTGAGTTGGAAATGGAACATGTTCGTCCTGGTTTGAGAAGCCAAACGGGAAATAATGTTGAAAAATTGCACTCCCGCTTATTCCCGATATCCGCTCACCCCATTGCTTACCACAAATCTAGCCACCTTTACCCTAAAAATATTCAAAGGCTCCGCTTCCACTACCTTTTTGGGAATAAAGTTCCAAAGACTCACAGCGCTCTTGAGTGCAAAAATCTCGACTTAACTCCGTTTCAAGTGGGCGACCTCTTATTTAAAAACAGAGACCCGAGTCCGAGATTCTCCACGTCCTCCCTGTCACGATCCGTCAGGGTCATATATTTTTCAATCGAGTCACCCCTTACGCTTCTAAATTCGAGTGCATACATGTCTAACCTGCCTTATCCTTCATCTTAAGATAATCGTCATTCCAGGTATTAATCTGATTAAACTGTTCTGAATTGCATCCAATGCATTGACATGCTTCATTACATCATGTGACCAACACTGTTTACATCAATCCAACGGCGGTATCCCTATCCCGGTACAATTGGAACAAAACCTCCATTGTTATTTATTCAATTCCTCTCGCAATGAATGGAATGCTTATATTAGCTTCGCGAATGACTTGCTGGACTTGCTTATTTAGAGCAGCCAGGTCTTGCGACATTTCAGAGCTCTGCAATCTCTCATCATTTGTATAATAAGTTTCTTTGAAATCCTTCCTGCCAAAATGGACAATTTCACATTCCATTCCATTTACCAGATTTTTTTTAACCAATCCACTTCACTTAGCCTTATATTTTCGGAGCCTCCTCGTGTTCTCTTTGCAGCTTACATCCGCACCTATCTTTGTAGCTCACTTCCCTACTGCGATTTTAATCTGTTCAGATCCTGATACTGATTCCTGTGTCACATATACTGTTACATCTTGCCAACCTCAAAATGAGCTATTTGTCTTCTTCTTGTTAGTTAGCCAATCTGCTATCCATGTCTACATGCTACTCTCCATACCACGAGTTTAATTGTCCTTAATAATGTTTGATGAGGAACCATTGTCTTCTTCAAATACAGTCACAGTAAATCTTTCAGATTTCTTACTTGGTTCGATTCGATTAGATTTATTAATGTCAAATGCATTGGTATATATTGAGAAACATTATTTCTTGCGCACTATACAGAGAAAGCATAGCATTCATAGAGAAGGAAAGGAGAGAGTGCAGAATGTAATGTTATAGTCATAACAAGAGTGTCGAGAAAGATCAACTTAGTGCGAGGTAGGTCCATTCCCAAGTCTGATGGCAGTAGGGAAGACAGTTCTAACAGCACACTTTTATTCAGAGAACCATAGGAGAATATAATCAAATAATCTATGGTACAGAGACGTACCTTCGGCCCAAACTGGACCATACCGACCAAAATGCCCATCTAAGCTAACCACATTTGGCAGGATTTGGGCCATATCTATCTAAACCTTTCCTATCCATGTATCTGATAAAATTATTTTTAAATGTTGTCAATGCCCCTTCCTCACCCACTCCCTCAAGCATCTCATTCCACAGATGGAGCACCCTCTGTGTAAAAAAGTTGCACCAAAGGTTCCCAATAATCCTTTCCCCTCTTAATGTCAACCTATGACCTCTGGTTCTCAATTCCCCAACCCTGAAGAAAAGACTGAGTGCATTCACCCTATCCATGCGTCTTAACATCTATAATATCACCCCTCAGTCTCTTTCGTCCCGAAGAATAAAGTTCTAACCTGTCCAATCTTTCCCTATAACTCAGTCCCTTAAGTCCTGGCAAAATCCTTGAACATCTCTTCTGCACGTTGCCCAGTCTAACAAGATATTTCCTATAACAAGGCGACCAAAACAGAAGACAATACTCCAGGTGTGACCTCAACAACATCCTACACAACTGCCACATAACTTCCCAACTTCTATACTCAGTGACCTGACTGATGAAAGCCAACACACCACAAGCCTTTTTCACTGGCGTATCTACCTGTGACTCCACCTTGAGAGAACCGTGCACCTGCAATCCAAGGTTCCACAATGCTCACTAAGATCCTACCATTCACCGTGAATGTCCTACCATGGTTTGATTTTCCAAAATGCCACACTTCACATCTGTATATATGTCATTTCTCTGCCCACTTACCCAGCTGATAAAGATCCTGACGAATTCTTTGATAACCTTACTCACTGCCTACTTTATCACGTATTTAAGTGTCATCTTCAAACTTGCTGATCATGCCTTGCACATTCTCATCCAAATCGTTGATAAAGATAACAAACAGCAATGGGCCCAACACTGATCCCTGAGGCAAACCACTAGTCACAGGTCTCAAGTCAGACAAGCATCCGTCCACCATTGCCCTCTGCTACCTGCCATCCAGCCAATTATATATCCAATTTGCCAGCTCCCCCTGGATTCCAAGTGATCTAACCTTCCACAACAGCCGACCACGTGGAACTTTATCAAAAGCTGAGCTGAGGTCCATATAGATTACTGCCCTGCACTGCTCAACCATTCTGGTCGCTTTATCAAATAACTCGAACAAATTTCTAAAGCATGATCTCCCACGCACAAAGGCGTGACGACTAGTCCTAATCAAACCCTGTGTTTCCAAATGTCCGTATATCTTATTCCTCAGAATCCTGTCTCGTAACATACCCACCACAGACGTTAGGCTTACCGGTCTATAATTCCCAGGTTTTTCTTTGCAAATCTTCGTCCATAAGGGTACAACATTTGCTAACCTCCAGTCTTCTGGTACCTCACCCATAGCTAAGGATGATGCAAATATCTCAGCCACGGCTCCCGCACTTTCATCTCTGATGGGGTGGAATTTGTTAAATGTGTTCAATAATGTTTTCTCAGGTAGTATGTGGAGGGTCTTACTCGGGAAAGGGCAAAACGTGACCTACTCTTGGGAACGAGGGCAGGGCAAGTGACTGAGGTGATGCTCGGCGACCACTTTGGGACCAGTGACCATAGTTGTATTAAATGTAAAATAGTTAAGGAAAGGGGCAGAACTGATCCACAGATACAAGTTCTAAATTGGGCAAGGCGAATGTTGATGGAATTAGACAGGAGATTGCAAGGGTTGATTGGAGTCGCTTGTTTGTGGGCAAAGGGACTTCCGCCAAGTGGAAGGCCTTTAAAAGTGAAATTATCAAGGTAACAAATTAACAAATCATGTGATTTACCTTCAGGAGAACAGTGACTACGACTCCACACACCCCTGCCACAGCAACTTCTGCAAGACATGCCGGATCATCAACACGGATGCCATCATCTCACGTGAGGACACCATCCACCAGGTACACTGTATATACACTTATAACTCGGGCAACGTTGTCTACCTGATACGCTGCAGGACAGGATGTCCTGATTCATGGTACATTGGTGAGACCATGCAAACGCTATGACAACGGATGAATGAACACCGCTCGACAATCACCAGGCAAGAGTGTTCCCTTCCTGTTGGGAAATACTTCAGCGGTCACGGGCATTCGGCCTCTGATCTTCGTATAAGCGTTCTCCAAAGCGGCCTTCATGACACACGACAGCGCAGGGTCGCTGAGCAGAGACTGATAGCCAAGTTCCGCACACATGAGGACGGCCTCAACCGGGATTTTGGTTTCGTGTCATACTATCTGTAACCCCCCGACTTGCCTGGGCTTGCAAAATCTCACTAACTGTCCTGGCTGGAATCAATACACATCTATTTAACCTGTGCGTAACCCTCTCTCCACTCACATTGTCTGTACCTTTAAGACTTGATTACCTGTAAAGACTCGCATTCCAAACATTGTTTTGTAAATTGAGTTTGTGTCTTTATATGCTCTGTTTGTGAACTGAAATCCCATTCACCTGATGAAGGAGCAGCGCTCCGAAAGCTGGTGGCATTTGCTACCAAGTAAACCTGTTGGACTTTAACCTGGTGTTGTGAGACTCTTTACTGTATTAACAAATATTCAGAGAAATTGGGGTCAGTGGACCTTCTATCAACTATGAATGCATCTTCAATAAAATTGTAATTATTTATCAACAATGGTTTCTGCCGAATTGTGATTTTATTCCCAAATGCTTTTCGTTATTCTTTAATCGGTGAATCAATTTCAGCCAAATGCAGAGGAGAGCCAGACATATTGCTCGAGTTTTGTCAATGGTTTTACAAGAGGACTGATACAGGATTTGAATTCATCTTACACATGTCACAATATCAGAATAATGAAAGCTTTTTGCAGCAAAGGAAGCGGTTTTCAAATTAAGTCACAACAGGAATTGCCGGAAAATCTCAGCAGGTCTGACAGCCTCGGTGGAGAGAGAAAAGAGCCAAAGTTTTCCAGACTCGAAACAAGGATCTACTCTCTGACCACAAATGCTGTCAGATTGTGGAGATTGTCCAGCATTTTCAGTTTTTGTTTTAGATTACAGTATCCACAGTATTCTGCTTGCTTTCCAATACAGTCACAGTTCTACTGAACCAAAGATGCAGCCAATTTGCACATGCAAAGCTGCAGGTAAAGGTAGTGATGATGCTCAATTCTTCAGTTTGACCAGGAATGCAAAATATTTTTTGTTCTATTCTTTTACGGGATCTAGGTGTCGCTGGCTAGGCCAACATACATTGCCATCCCTAGATGCCAGTGAGAGATGGTGGTGCACTGTCTACTTGAATTGCTGCAGTTTGTTAGGTGTAGGAATAGCCAGATTAAATTAGGGAGGGGATGCTGGGATTTTGGCCAAGTAACAGAGGAGGACCAGCACGATGTTTCCAAATCAAGATGGCACGTGTATTGGAGGAGGCACTGCCGGTGTTGGTATTCCCACGTATCTGCTGTCCATGTCCGGATCGATTGTCGTGATCGTGGTTTTGCAAGGTATAGGATGAAGTGCCTTGTTGATTTAATGCGGTGCATATTGTAGGTGAAATAAATAGCTACAACTGTGGGTTAATGGTTTCTGATTGTTTCTGAAAGGGGTGCCAATGAAGCTGGATGCATACCTTGGATGTGACGAGCATCTTGAGTGTTGTTGGAGCTGCACCTTAGCCAAACAACCGGAGAGTATTCCATTACATCCTTAAATCGTTGTTGTAGATTGTGGACAGGCTTTCAGAGTCAGGAGGTGAGTTAATCCCTGCACGGTTCCAGCCACAGTAATTACATGACTAGTTCTGTTCGGTTTCTGGACATTCGTAACCCCCAGGATGTTGAAATCGGGGGATTAAGCAATTGAAATGCAATACAACTTCAAGGAACAGTTGTTAGATCTTGACTTGTTGGAAATAGTCTTTACCAGGAACTTGCATGGCGTGAAGTTACATACTGCTTGTCAGACGAAGCCTGAATATTGTCCATATCTTTCTGGAATTGGATGCGGAATGCTTCAGTAACCAATAGGTATCGTGGAAAGAATTCTTCAGTCATCAGCGAACTTCCCCACTTCTCACCTTACCATGGAGGGAATGTTATTGCTGAAGTGGCTGAAGATTGTTGGGCCTAGAACATTATCCAAAGGAACTGTCACTTTGATGTACAGGAGTTTAGGACATTCGCCTCTCGTAAGCGTGACTATCTTCGTTTTTACGGAGGTATAATTCCAAGAAGCGAGGAGTTCCTCCGATTTCCATTGACTCCAGTTTTGCTCTGGTATCTTGAATCCAAAGTCGGTCAGTTGCTGCCTTGATGTCAAGGGCAGTCATTCTCACTTCACTTGTCCACATATTAAAAGAACACGTGGGATATTTCACATTAACATGGAATTTCATTCGCTCCCCAACGGAAGTCTATCACCTAATTGCTGCACTAGTGATGCCAGACTTGAAGCTTGCGTTTAAATTCAAGGGAAGGCAATTGTACCTAGGACCCGAGGAGTCAGATGTGAGAGTTGTTGCATCCATACCACGCTATCACTCGAAATTACAGTTACATAAACATGATTTCAGTACATACCATATTCGTGTCAAAATTATGGATACACCACAAGTCAGTCTACAAAAGAGAAAAGTGAGACAATGATAGAGCCAGATCCGCTGGTCAATTCAACCTGACTCTGACACCTCTGAAGCTGGATTGAATCATGTTTTTTGTCGGCAGCGACTGTGCACTTAGATTGAATCAAATTTTCATTAGCTTATTTTAAATTTTCCTGACTTTAGAGTATTTACAGTAAGTTCAAAGTTCAAGTGCTCTTAATATATGGGCCACGGTAGTGATCCGCTTTCACCCAGGCCGCAATTAGCGCTTTGTTCCACTTAATGCAATAAGGCGGAGCTGCTTTCCAAACCACCCAGCTCAGGGTAGAAAATTTCAAAGGCTTGTTTACATCTCTCGCCAGGTTGTGGCACCAGCTGTTAAAGGCTTCAAAGATCTGGTTAGAGCTGGAGTCCTATATTTGATTAACAACTTGAAATCTTCTCGTGCACAACTGTGTTACTGGTAGTTGGTGCTGTTTTGATAACATTTTTGGGTGTTGTGTCTGTGAGTGTGCACTGTATTGGAGAGCTGTAAATTATAGATTGTGAACTAATCTTAAAGGTAATAATTCGGTAGAGATTAACAATGGCATTTCATTCATTAAGGCAGATGAGCTGACTTTACAATAGATTAATCCACACGCTGCAGGGAAGTTCAGCTGCAAAAGACCAAGCAGTACTTCTAATCCACCCCAACGTAGAACGGTGTATTGAACAAAAAAGACAGTTGTGTCTCCCAGTCAAGGGATTTGTTCGATTTAAGTTCCAAAGTGGAAGTTTGATAGATTCCTAGTGTTCTTCACTGGATGTTCTCCACAGCTAATTATCAGTTGTTTGGAGTGGGAACATTTGTCACAACCTCAAACTTGCAGTCAGTTATTAGGCGGATAAAACACTTTAATAATTGAGGTAATCGGATATTTTACAGCTTTCTTAAGCTGCTCTCTGAACTTGGATTGAGTCACAACATATATAAATGTGTTTGTGCAGCAACTTACATTCACCAACAGGTAGCCAGTTTGGACGAAGATATATGATGAATCTTCATCACTGAAAAATGAGTCAACGTCACATAAACAATTAATAGCATATAAAAGCCACAGAACAAGGAAGCTGCCGGATATGCTGAAAAGTAATATTACAGACTTTCTTCTGCTCTCCATCTCAGGGTCGCTTTGATTATTTCTCTTGCTCTGCCCCCGCAACATCTTACGGACTTGACTCACCATGAATATGTGTCTGACCGTTAAGGCATTGAGAAATATAATTATGAGAAATGACAAAAATGGTGTTAAAACTGTATCAAACCAGTTAAATGCCACCCAACCAGGCTCTGTAAAAAGCTTCGATGATGGAGAGCAGAACCATTGCACATTGTCGGTGATCTCATCAGGTTCCCGGGTAAAGTACCAGGGAAGGTTTTTTAAACAGAGCAGAATGGCAGTTGATGCTAGAACCACTGCTGCAGTTTGTTCAGTGCAATAACTTGTTTTCAGCTTCTGGCAACAAATGGCCACAAATCGATCAAATGTGAAGGCGACTGTAAACCAAACAGAACAATCTCTGGATGCATACTTGAACGCTTCCCGTGCACTACAGACCGGGGTGAGGTCCAGAAAACAGACTGGGAAATAATAATAATTGATCTGATACAGTATGACCTCAATGATAATGACAAGTAGATCTGCTGTCGCCATGGCCACAAGGTAGCGGGTGGTCCAGAGAGAGAGGCCACATTTTCCCTGGCACAGGATGACAATCGCTACAAAGTTAACTGTAAGAAAGAGAGAGAGGAGACCAGGCTCAGCGTTTCCACTTGAAGTTAAACACTTCTGCACACAATTAGGTTGTCTTGGATTTCAGCTTGACATTGTAATGAGAACTAAATAGATTCAGGGAAAATTACAAAAAAAAGAGCACATACTGGGTTAGTGCCTATATCCGGGGAACACTCACATTCCCTCAAGGACCTGAGATCAACATGAAAACTCGAGCAAAAACTTTGTTGTTTCGGCTTGCTGAGGGGACCAAATACGATGGAAAACGGAGCGGGAAGGGGCGGACCGAGGAAATGTCCATTGACCTCGGAGGGGATTTTATGGATTCGGGATGAACGAGGTCATAAAATCACGCTCTTTGAATCAGAGGAGGTTTGGAAAGATATATCCTGCCGAACTATGAGAGGATAATATGTCTTCGGGTGAAAGTTTTATTCATAAACATAAATGTATCCAAGGATGGAAATTAATCAGTGTTCTGTGCATCTCAGAAGGATTATATGAATATAGTAGAAATATCTGTCACAATGTGAATACTTTATTACAGTGTGCTCCCATCATGTGAGCTATGCTCGAATACGCCTTGTTAACAGACTAACAGACTACTGTGGTTAGTTTGTAGTCGTCCACCACAGGCTTTTGGCATAGTCGACAGGATAACAGAATTGGAATTTAAATATTTCTCTGCAAACGTGGCAAGTCATAGTGTCATAGAGGTTTACAACATGGAAACAGGCCCTTCGGCCCAACTTGAGCATGCTCCCCAGTTTTTTCTACCACTAATCTCGTCCCAATTGCCCGCATTTGACCAATATCCCTCTGTACCCATCTTACACATGTAACTGTACCGCCTCTACTACTGCAACTGGCAGCTCGTTCCAGAAACTCTGTGTCACACATTGCCCCACTGGACACTTTTGCATCTCCACTCTCGCTTTAAACTATGCCCTCTACTTTTAGACTGCCCGAAATTTGGGAAAATGTGTTGACAATCTACCTCAAATGTCCCCCGTGTTATATGTAACATACAACACATTGTTCGTGCAGAGAACCTGCCCAAGGAAAGTCCTTTCCAAGAGGAACCTAAGTTGACAGTATAATTGACAAACTGGGCTTGAAGGTACAGCCCCGACCCGCACCATGCCCACCCCCACTCGGGTATAGTAATGCCAATGCTACATAGGTAGGCAGAGCCCCGCTGGCGGGCTTCAATCAGTGAAAACAGTACTCGAAGCACCGTGGAATGATTTTATGTTGATTAATTTCGTTGTGCTTCGGGAAACTTTTAAAAAATTATGAACAGTGACACAATGTTCTGCAAAGTGTCCTCCGCGCAACCCTCATCCCAACAGAACTGGCAGCGAAGTTAAAGATTTGTGCTGACAACGTTATGCTTCAAAATATTCACACAAGCATAAAAGCAAATTATTGAGCATGCTGGAATTTGAAACCAAACAGAAAACGCTGGAAAATCTCAGCATGGCAGGCAGCATCTGTAAGGAGAGAAAGGGGCTGATGTTTCGAGTCCAGATGACCCTTTTCAAAAGTTAAAAGGCATAGAAAGTGGGAGATATTTATACTTCAATGGAATGGAATGAGAGATGAGTCATAGCCATAGAAACCAGAGGAAAAGATTGCTTGTCGCTATCCACAGAGAGAATAAAGGGTGGGAATGCACAAAAGGCAGAGAAGCTGTGACAGATGGAGATGTTGGCGGAGTGGTGGGGGGAGGGGTGGGGGTGCTGGAAATGGGATAGAGATATAATGCAGAAAAGGGTAATTGAGGGGAGGGGGAGAGAAAAGGTAAGGGAAGGGGAATGATATAGGGGGAAGAAACGAGTGTGGGAGGGTGCGGGAGAAAAATGAAGAAAGACCACAAAGAAATAAAAGGTGGAGATCAGTAAAAAAAAATAGAATGAAAACAAAGCGGGCCGAGGTGGGGGAGAGCAAATAATCTGAAATCAGACAACCATCTGTTTTATGATTTGCATTGGATATTATTGATTAAATTTTCAAAATTTACAGACACATTGGAAGTAATTAAATATTGGAGTCTTGTACAGAGTGAGAAAGCACTTTCCGAGTTTTTTTTAACGTGTTATGGTATATTCCACAGTGAAACCACCGTTTTAAGGATGGAAAAAAAAAGCATGGCTATACATTTCAGAAATGGAATTCATCCAAAGATTTAAAAATGATTTTCAACTGAGTTAAGAAGCCCAATTTGAATTTGGAACTGAATGACACATTCACATGAATAATTACTTCATACCCTTCAAGCAAGACATGTACCCTATCTGTAGAGGAATGTCCACGCATGCAAAAGTTGGAAGCCCGGATTCAAACAGGAATGTTTAATTCGTGTTTCAATAATGGTACACAAATATCTCATTCAGCAGTAGTAATTCTGCAGAATTCCAGAATGTGTTATCATCACTAATATTGTGTTCAGTTCAATGGAATTTCTAAATTAAAGCACTGATAAACAATATGGTGAAAGGAAGTTACAAATGAAATGAATCAGATAACAGGTTTTTCTTGGAGATATATGTGCCTTTGCCAATGATGTTTCTAAATAAGAATTATTTTTAGAAGCTGGCCAAACTGAGACTTACACTGGGAAGTAAGTAAACATTTTGAGAGGGAAGACCCCCTTTGGAATCTGGAATAATTATTCAATGGTCCATCATTTATCGGACTGTGGAATCCAGGATGGTGATATTGATTTGTGAAGATACACAGCACAGTTCCTTTGGTCTCGACAAACCTTGCACAAATGCCCCAAACAATGATTATTGAGGGTAAGCAGAGAGATGCAATGTAAATGAAAATAACATTGCTTGAATGGAAAAGTTGGTTAAAAGGGAAAAAAAAATTGATTACACCGACAGACAGGAAATTGTGTGAAGATAAGTTACAAACGTGCGTTTTTAACAAATGTTTAAAGAAACAATTGGAACAGCCATAAGTGGGTGAATAAAGAGCATACAAGAGTAGACATGTGGGGCTACATCATGCAGCTACGTGGAAGAATGGGTCCTGGTCAGCTACTTGGCAAAGAACATGACATAAAATAGCAGCGGATGAAGATAAATAAAACATCGATAAATCATTGATGCACTGACAAGCACTCCATAGTGAAACTTATTTTAAGCAATTAATTTCACTGTCTTAGAACATAGAACATAGAACATAGAACATTACAGCGCAGAACAGGCCCTTCGGCCCACGATGTTGCACCGACCAGTTAAAAAAAAAACTGTGACCCTCCAACCTAAACCAATTTCTTTTCGTCCATGAACCTATCAAGGATCTCTTAAACGCCCCCAAACTAGGCGCATTTACTACTGATGCTGGCAGGGCATTCCAATCCCTCACCACCCTCTGGGTAAAGAACCTACCCCTGACATCGGTTCTATAACTACCCCCCCTCAATTTAAAGCCATGCCCCCTCGTGCTGGATTTCTCCATCAGAGGAAAAAGGCTATCACTATCCACCCTATCTAAACCTCTAATCATCTTATATGTTTCAATAAGATCCCCTCTTAGCCGCCGCCTTTCCAGCGAAAACAATCCCAAATCCCTCAGCCTCTCCTCATAGGATCTCCCCTCCATACCAGGCAACATCCTGGTAAACCTCCTCTGCACCCTCTCCAAAGCCTCCACATCCTTCCTGTAATGTGGGGACCAGAACTGCACACAGTACTCCAAGTGCGGCCGCACCAGAGTTGTGTACAGTTGCAACATAACGCTACGACTCCTAAATTCAATCCCCCTACCAATAAACGCCAAGACACCATATGCCTTCTTAACAACCTTATCTACTTGATTCCCAACTTTCAGGGATCTATGCACACATACACCTAGATCCCTCTGCTCCTCCACACTATTCAAAGTCCTCCCGTTAGCCCTATACTCAACACATCTGTTATTCCTACCAAAGTGAATTACCTCACACTTCTCCGCATTAAACTCCATCCGCCACCTCTCGGCCCAACTTTGCAACCTGTCTAAGTCTTCCTGCAAACTACGACATCCTTCCTCACTGTCTACCACACCACCGACTTTGGTGTCATCAGCAAATTTGCTAATCCACCCAACTATACCCTCATCCAGATCATTAATAAATATTACAAACAGCAGTGGCCCCAAAACAGATCCCTGAGGTACACCACTTGTAACCGCACTCCATGATGAATATTTACTATCAACCACCACCCTCTGTTTCCTATCCGCTAGCCAATTCCTGATCCAATTTCCTAGATCACCCCCAATCCCATACATCTGCATTTTCTGCAGAAGCCTACCATGGTGAACCTTATCAAACGCCTTACTAAAATCCATATATACCACGTCCACTGCCTTGCCCCCATCCGCCTCCTTGGTCACTTTCTCAAAAAACTCTTGGAGCATTAAGATCATAGAGTCACATTACAAAAAATATGAGTAATATTGTACAAAATATTACTCATTAATATATATATATATATGTCTGGAGAGAAATAGCACTTGTTTAGAATTAGCTACAATTTCGGGGCAGCACGGCGACACAATGGTTGGCACTGCTGCCTCACAGCGCCAGGAACCTCGGTTCAATTCCAACCTCGGGTGACTTTGTGTGGAGTTCGAACATTCTCCCCTTGTCTGCGTGAGTTTCCTCCGGGTGCTCTGGTTTCCTCCCACATGGCAAAGATATGTGGGTTAGGTTGATTGGACATGCTAAATTGTCCCTTAGCGTCAGGGCGACTTTTGAGATAAATACATTGAGTTGCAGGGAGAGCGCCTAGTTGGGACTTTTGTCAGTGTAGGCTCGATTGGCCAATATAAACATAGAAACATAGAAAACCTACAGCACAAAACAGGCCCTTCGGCCCCCCAACTTGTGCCGAACATATCCCAACCTTTTAGACCTACCTATAACCCTCCATCCTATTAAGTCCCATGTACTCATCCAGGAGTCTCCTCAAAGACCCTATTGAGTTTGCCTCCACCACCACTGACGGCAGCCGATTCCACTCGCCCACCACCCTCTGTGTGAAAAACTTCCCCCTAATATCTCCCCTGTACCTACCCCCCAGCACCTTAAACCTGTGTCCTCTCGTAGCAGTCATTTCCACCCTTGGGAAAAGTCTCTGAGAGTCCACCCGATCAATGCCTCTCAACATCTTATATACCTTTATTAGGTCTCCTCTCATCCTACGTCTCTCCAAGGAGAAAAGACCGAGCTCCCACAGCCTATCCTCATAAGGCATGCCTCTCAATCCAGGCAGCATCCTTGCAAATCTCCTCTGCTCCCTTTCAATCTTTTTCACATCCTTCATGTAATGAGGTGGCCAGAACTGAGCACAGTACTCCAAGTGGGGTCTGACGAGGTTCTTATATAGCTGCATCATTATCCCCAGACTCCGAAACTCAATCCCTCGATTGATCAAGGCCAGCACACCATACGCCTTCTTAGCCACCTCCTCCACCTGCGGGGCCGATTTTAGAGTCCCATGGACCCAGACCCCAAGGTCCTTCTGATCCTCTACAGTACTAAGAGTCTTTCCCTTCATATTGTACTCCTTCATCCCATTTGACCTGCCAAAATGAACCACTACACATTTATCTGGGTTGAAGTCCATGTGCCAATTCTACGCCCAGTCTTGCGTCCTATCTATGTCCCTCTGTAACGTCTGACATCCCTCCAGACTATCCACAACCCCACCAACCTTTGTGTCGTCGGCAAACGTACCAGCCCATCCCTCCATTTCCTCATCATTTATGAAAATGACAAACAGCAAGGGTCCCAGAACAGATCGCTGGGGCACACGACTGGTGACCTACCTCCATTTAGAAAAAGACCCATCCATACACACTCTCTGCCTCCTTTGGGCCAGCCAGTTCTGGATCCACAGGGCAGCAGCCCCTTGGATCCCTTGCCCTCTCACTTTTTCTCGAAGCCTTGCATGGGGACCTTATCGAACACCTTGCTAAAATCCATATAAACCACATCTACCGCTTTCCCTTTGTCAAGGTGTTTAGTCACATTTTCGAACAACTCCATTTGGCTCGTAAGGCACGATCTGCCTTTGACAAAGCCATGCTGAGTATTCTTGAGCATACTAAACCTCTCTAAATGCTCATAAATCTTGTCCCTCATGATCTTCTCCATCAGCTTTCCAACCACTGAGGTTAGACTCACTGGTCGGTAATTTCCTGGGCTATCCTATTCCCCTTCTTGAAAATAGGAACCATATCCGCAATCCTCCAATCCTCCGGCACCTCCCCCGTCTCCATCGACGTCGAAAAGATCATCGCCAGAGGGTCTGCAATCTCTTTCCTCGCCTCCCACAGTAAGCTGGGGTATCCTCTTTCTGCACCGTAGGGATTCTATGATTCTATCTATGCAGCGAAAGGAGATGTAGGGAATCATTTATATGTTTGCATTATATAATATTCAATTGTTTGTTCTGTAAAAAGTAGTTGTGATGAATGGAGTGTAAGAAACAGGGCAGTACCAAGGATTTTGGCTAGTTTAGGTTAGACCAAAGGACGAAATGGGGACTCTCGAGGAAATGAATAGATGTAATAGAAGCTGCATGTGAGCAAAATGCTTTTCAAATGCCACCGTCACCCTTCACAGCTGCAAGGACTGTGGAACAGCAAGAACAGTCCAGAAAGTCAACTGTTCTTTACTGTTAAAAGGCCAGACATTGAGCCAGAGCAAATAGGAAGAGACAGATAATGGCTAAGAGGCGATAACACTTCTTTGCTGGAAATTTGAAGATATAAATATATATGTGCACAAAATTGGAAATTAAACCAAGCTCTGCATATGTGATTATCAGCGTATACGCATAGTATGCATTTCTGATTGTTGGTGAATGCTGTATTCGAGTTGTCATCCTGCATGCGTCCTATCCTTGAATAAATGATCTGAACTTGCACCTGAACTTCCTGGAATTTTAGAAGCCGACCAGTATATAACAGAGAATTGGCGGTGATTGAGAGAATAAATGATTTCTAACAAGTTCAAAAACATCCATAGTATTTTCCCATCTAGCTCTAAAAGACGCAGAGCAGAGGGCATGATGGAAACTCACTATATTTGAATGAGCATGGTTTAAATCGTTTTCTAATATAAAGGTGGTTAATCAGACTCAATCTTCTAGAAACACGACCGTATATCAACGCTCGGAAGAGGCAGAAACTGCACAGTATTTGAAGAAATTCGAAATCGAAATTCTCATCTGTTGCATCACCCAGTCCTTTAGGTATTTGTACAATCTAATGTTTCAATTATATGTCATCTAAAACGTAGTTTTGAGGAACGGACTGAAAAGAAACAGGGCAGTACCAAGGATTTTGCGTAATTTGGATTAGGCCAAGTGCCAAAATGGGGTCACTCACGGAAAGGAATAGCTTAAGTAGACGCTAGTCGGTTTATTCACCAAACTAGATTTTTGGATTACATTTACAGAGAAACAGATGCCACTTAAAGTGCCCTCATGTTCGGAATCTTAAAGTTCCGCTTTTCTACTTCACAGATCACTCTTCAATCAGCTGTATTGTCCACAAGCTAAATGATGTTGACAGACGTCTTGAGATTCCATTGCTAAGAAAGGAGCCAGACTGTGGATTTAAAACTTTAAAGCATACCGTGAAGCACAGACATGGAGATTTGCTCCAAAAACATCCGTGCCTCACCCAGAGAACCGAACTTTCTTTATGTCCAGCATAGAAATACCAGCAGAAACAAGAAGGGAATCGCAACAATTGTAAAGACAATTGGCAGAAGACGTTGGGAACAAGCAGCCAATCAAATCAAAAGGCTGAAGAGAGAAACGGAGATAACATTGGAAGGAAATAGACTTCATTTCAAATCGGAGGTTAAAAGTCTCATGATGAAAAGCATCATCGTGTCAGAGAAAAGAAAGTTATAGTGGTCAGAAAGAACCAAAATGAAGACCTTTAAACTGGCAATGGGCAGATTGATATTTCTCATTTTTGCTGAGGAGGGGAATGGTAACACAGAAAATTGCAATTCTTAATTGGATACTTATTTGAAAACCAATGCGAAAGACAAAATGTTAGAATGCACAGAAAGTTTTACAACACATACGACAATTAAGAGCAGAGCACAATTAAGGTGGAATATTGGAAAGCCCCTAGATTTTTCCAACAGAACCCGAGGATGCCGAGGATTAATCACCAAATTGCGAAACGGGTTTGAGCTGGGTGATGTGAAACCTAAAGTGGCGATCAGCAAAGCCAGTTCATTCAGGTGAAATATATGTAATTGTTTCCCTTTTAATGGTTGTAACGGTGACGTTTAAATTTTGGAGTACTTCAGACGCCAGAAGGAAACACACATACATTTACACAAATAAAGAAAGTTGATTATTGTCACATTAAAAACACTCACAGCGTTAAGACAGATAGGCGCGAATTGAGCTTGATAAGCAGCAGAATACATTGAATCTAAGATGCCCGTCTTCTCTGCACTTTATGTGCAATTGCATAACTGGAAATGCAGCAGGAGTGTGTCTGGACTGCGGACATTGAGGACGAGATGAAGGTTCTGTGAATGACGGGCTAATGTTTACATGAGAAAGAAGGCATTTAAATCCCTTGTTGTCTACTTCCAACATAACTAATGCATAACACACAAGCACATATTTCTAACAGTTCATCGTGGAGTTGAGGCAAATTCTTCCGTTGCATAGAAACATAGAAACATCGGGACTAGACGCAGGAGTAGGATATTCGGCGCTTCAACCCTCTTGATCATGACGAATTAAATATCCTCATCCCCACTTCCTCCCATAACCCTTGATCCTGTTAGCCCAAGAGCTATCATGAATTTCATCTTGAAATCAGACAACGTGTTGGCTTCAATTACATTCTGTGGGAGTGAATTCCACACAGTCCCCACCCTCTGGGTGAAGAAATTGCTCCTCACCTCAGTTCTAAAAGGTATACCCCTTATCCTCAAACTATGACTCCGAGTTCTGCAACCTCAGTCGTAGAAATCCACTATGCAATTCAGACTGTGGATGTACTCAATGCACATGGATTGCAATGATTTAAGAAGTCGCTTCATCATTGCATTCTCAATGGCAGTTGAGTGTTCTCCTTCAGTGTACCCGAACAGGTGCCAGAGCATGGCGACGTGGGGATTTTCACTGTAACTTCATTGCAGTGTTAATTTAAGCTTACATGTGACACTAAGAAATAAACCTGGCCATGCTAAGTGTGGGCAGAAGGTAACTCATAGCGCTAGCTACAACGATAACGTAAGGTAGGATTCTCATTAGATATGCTGCAGTTTTGTGTTACTCTAGAAATAGTTAATTAGAAGCATCAGTTGTTTCTTTTTGTAACTGAAATCAGAGACACGAAGTTACGGTTTATATATATATATATATAGAGAGAGAGAGAGAGAGAGAGAGACAGTTTTCTACCTGCATTATTAAGAAAATATCACATCCTCTTGTTGCTGGCCCAATACTCAACTAACATTGTTCATGCTTGCACGGAGACAAGATAGTAAGCAAAAAGCAAAGTTTAGGTCAACGTACATGTGCAACAAAGCCTTCCAGATGTAAATAAGAATTGCTTCGATATAACTTCATCATGGGCAAAATCTGTATCAATGACCTGCGCAAAACATTCCTCACTCAAAACAGGGAATGGTTTCACAGGAAACACGCATTACCAAAAGAATCTCAGCAGGGTGCTGTGTAAACTAAATCAATCAGCAGCAAAACAAATGCAATGTTAAAATTAAACTAATGTTGCGTATGAAGAATCCAACTAAAGTTTTGAAGAGAGTTGTAGTGCATCTCTGCTGTCAACCCGTGAGTAAATATTGTAGACCTGTTTCCATTTAAAAATACTACACTTGATTACAATCACCTTCAATCAAGATCAACAGTTTGACATTCTGCTATCAACACACACTTTAAATACAAGATTGTTAGGTCACCGAAAGCAATGATTTTGAAATAGATTCATGACTGACTTCCACGACATATAGAAAATGATAGATGCCCCTTGCATCCAAATTGTGACTTATTCACACCACTATGACGTTATGACATCACGACCTTAATACATGGTCAGATGCTTATTTAGCACCATTCTGGTAGCGTTGCACATTCAGTGCCGATTTGCGATGAACATTACTCGCTGTAATCCAAACCTTCGGCGTTTAGGAGCTTCACCCCGGTTCGTAAAACCACGCTACTTAAATTTTATGCTGAAAACTGCTCCCCCAAAACGTATTCTCGTGAAGTTTGCATTAAGACGTGATAGGTGGGCGCATACACCTCGTCGACAACTGCTTGATAATTTCGAATCCCTGTGATCTATGTTTTAGCTGATAGAATGGAATGCAACTCCCAGATCGAATTCGCAACATTTGCCTCTACAAAATCGTACTCCAGTCCACCCCACATGAAAATCACCATTGTTCGAGAATCCTGTATTATTATGATCTATAGCGCAAACAATAAAATACTCACATATTCGTACAACTAAAATGGTTATCGGCACTGACCATTTACACCAACGATGGCAATGATAATGTAGGAAATTTTGTCAATGAGAATAAAAGCTGCACTCATTTTCTGGATGATACTTCGCTTTATGCTCCCGTAATTATTGTTCCTGTAAATGCGTGTTGCCACATTCACAAATAATAAATTTATACTCAGTGGAACCTCAACGGGAAACTGAGGTTACATCATGTTCACGAAACAAAACATGTTATGCAAATGTTTAGATCCCCGTTGACCTATTCTAAATTTAACCTTGAGATCAAATTGTGAAACTACAAACAAAAGAAAATTGAGTAATCATAATTGAATACTGCGTGTTTCCAAAATATTAATGTCCCTTCCAAAAACAACTATCACTTTTCGCAGTTTGTTTTACATTTGTCGAGAAATTTTTTTCCAGTCGCATCAATTTTGCAGTATTTGAATAATTATTCTTAGCACACAAATAAAGCATATACCTGTACCAAACGTGCGTGCCAACTATGAAATGGGCAGTACGGCAGCACAGTGGTTAGCACTGCTGCTTCACAGCGCCAGGGTCTCAGGTTCGATTCCCGGTTTGGGTCAATGTCTGTGCAGAAATTGCACGTTATCCTCGTGGCTGCATGGGTTTTCTCGGGTGCTCCGGTTTCCTCCCACATTCTGAAAGAGGTGCTGGTTACGTGCTTTGACCCGAAGAGGCGCAGGAGTGTGGCGACTGGGGGAATTTCACATTAATTGCAGTGTTAACGTAAGCCTTATTTGCGACTAATAAATAAACTTTGAAATTGCTTCATCACCTCCCAATTATATATAAATTTAAACAAATGAACGATGCACTATTGGCCATCACTTGTTTGAAACATATGAAATTTTTGAATCTATCTTGACCGAAAACTTCACCAAGAATAATGCAGTCTCTCAGGAAAATACAGGTACTACAATCAGGAACCATAATGCCATTTAAACTAACTGATATTTATAGATAGAACATAGAACAGTACAGCACAGAACAGGCCCTTCGGCCCACGATGTTGTGCCGAGCTTTATCTGAAACCAAGATCAAGCTATCCCACTCCCTGTCATCCTGGTGTGCTCCATGTGCCTATCCAATAACCGCTTAAATGTTTCTAAAGTGTCTGACTCCACTATCACTGCAGGCAGTCCATTCCACACCCAAACCACTCTCTGCGTAAAGAACCTACCTCTGATATCCGTCCTGTATCTCCCACCACGAACCCTATAGTTATGCCCCCTTGTAATAGCTCCATCCACCCGAGGAAATAGTCTTTGAACCTTCACTCTATCTATCCCCTTCATCATTTTATACACCTCTATCAAGTCTCCGCTCAGCCTCCTCCGCTCCAGAGAGAATAGCCCTAGCTCCCTCAACCTTTCATCATATGACCTACCCACCAAACCAGGCAGCATCCTGGTAAATCTCCTCTGCACTCCTTCCAGCACTTCCACATCCTTCCTATAGTGAGGTGACCAGAACTGCACACAATATTCCAAATGTGGTCTCACCAAGGTCCTGTACAGTTGCAGCATAACCCCACGGCTCTTAAACTCCAACCCCCTGTTAATAAAAGCTAACACACTACAGGCCTTCTTCACAGCTCTATCCACTTGAGTGGCAACCTTTAGAGATCTGTGGATATGGACCCCAAGATCTCTCTGTTCCTCCACAGTCTTCAGAACCCTACCTTTGACCCTGTAATCCACATTTAAATTTGTCCTACCAAAATGAATCACCTCACATTTATCAGGGTTAAACTCCATTTGCCATTTTTCAGCCCAGCTTTGCATCCTATCTATGTCTCTTTGCAGCCTACAACAGCCCTCCACCTCATCCACTACGCCACCAATCTTGGTGTCATCAGCAAATTTACTAATCCACCCTTCAGCCCCCTCCTCTAAGTCATTAATAAAAATCACAAAGAGCAGAGGACCAAGCACTGATCCCTGCGGCACACCGCTAGCAACCTGCCTCCAATCCGAAAATTTTCCATCGACCACCACCCTCTGTCTTCGGTCAGACAGCCAGTTGCCTATCCAAGCGGCCAACTTTCCCTCTATCCCACACCTCCTCACTTTCATCATAAGCCGACCATGGGGGACCTTATCAAACGCCTTACTAAAATCCATGTATATTACATCAACTGCCCTACCTTCATCAACACACTTAGTTACCTCCTCAAAAAATTCTATCAAATTTGTGAGGCACGACTTGCCCTTCACGAATCCGTGCTGACTATCTCGGATTAATCCGCATCTTTCTAAATGGTCGTAAATCCCATCCCTAAGGACCCTTTCCATCAATTTACCAACCACCGAAGTAAGACTAACCGGTCTATAATTACCAGGGTCATTTCTATTCCCTTTCTTAAACAGAGGAACAACATTCGCCATTCTCCAGTCCTCTGGCACCATCCCCGTGGACAGCGAGGACCCAAAGATCAACGCCAAAGGCTCTGCAATCTCATCCCTTGCCTCCCAAAGAATCCTAGGATACATTTCATCAGGCCCAGGGGACTTATCGACCTTCAGTTTATTCAAAACTGCCAGGACATCCTCCCTCCGAACATCTATTTCCTCCAGCCTATTAGCCTGTAACACCTTCTCTTCCTCAAAAACATGGCCCCTCTCCTTGGTGAACACTGAAGAAAAGTATTCATTCATCACCTCGCCTATCTCTACTGACTCCATACACAAGTTCCCACTACTGTCCTTGACCGGCCCTAACCTCACCCTGGTCATTCTTTTATTCCTCACATAAGAGTAAAAAGCCTTGGGGTTTTCCTTGATCCGACCCGCCAAGGACTTCTCATGTCCCCTCCTAGCTCTCCTAAGCCCCTTTTTCAGCTCATTCCTTGCTAACTTGTAACCCTCAATCGAGCCATCTGAACCTTGTTTCCTCATCCCGACATAAGCTTCCCTCTTCCTTTTCACAAGACATTCCACCTCTTTTGTGAACCATGGTTCCCTCACTCGGCCATTTCCTCCCTGCCTGACAGGAACATACCTATCAAGGACATCCAGTATTTGTTCCTTGAAAAAATTCCACTTTTCATTAGTTCCTTTCTCTGACAGTTTCTGTTCCCAACTTATGCCCCCTAATTCTTGCCTAATCGCATCATAATTACCCCTCCCCCAATTGTAAACCTTGCCCTGCCGTACGGCCCTAGCCCTCTCCATTGCAATAACAAAAGACACCGAATTGTGGTCACTATCTCCAAATTGCTCTCCCACAACCAAATCTAACACTTGGCCCGGTTCATTTCCCAGTACCAAATCCAATGTGGCCTCACCTCTAGTCGGCCCATCCACATATTGTGTCAGGAAACCCTCCCGCACACACTGCACAAAAACTGCCCCATCCAAACTATTTGACCTACAAAGGTTCCAATCAATATTTGGAAAGTTAAAGTCCCCCATGACAACTACCCTGTGACCCCCACACATATCCATAATCTGCTTAGCAATTTCTTCCTCCACATCTCTATTACTATTTGGGGGCCTATAGTAAACTCCTAGCAACGTGACCGCTCCTTTCCTATTTCTAACTTCAGCCCATATTACCTCAGTGTGCAGATCCCCCACGAAGTGCCTTTCCGCAGCCGTTAAACTATCCTTGATTAGCAATGCCACTCCTCCACCTCTTTTACCAGCTTCCCTACACTTAGTGAAACATCTATACCCCGGAACGTCCAACAACCATTCCTGTCCTTGTTCTACCCACGTCTCCGTAATGGCCACAACATCGTAGTCCCAAGTACCAATCCACGCCCCAAGTTCATCTACCTTGTTCCGGATGCTCCTTGCATTGAAGTAGACACACTTCAACCCACCTTCCTGTCTACCAGTACCCACCCTTGACCCTGATACCTTCCCCAATACCTCACCACCCTCACTGACTTCTGGACTACAACTCCCTTTCCCACTCCCCTGACAAATTAGTTTAAACCCCCCTGAAGACCCGTAACAAATTTCCCTCCGAGGATATTGGTGCCCCTCTGGTTCAGGTGCACCCCGTCCTGTTTGTACAGGTCCCACCTTCCCCAGAACGTGTTCCAATTATCCACGTATCTGAAACCCTCCCTCCTACACCATCCCTGCAACCACATATTTAACTGCACTCTCTCCCTGTTCCTCAACTCGCTATCACGTGGTACCGGCAACGTACCAGAGATGACCACATGTTTCGTCTTGGCTCTCAGCTTCCAGCCCAGCTCCAGAAATTCCTGCTTTAAATCCCCGTCCCTTCTCTTACCTATGTCATTGGTACCAATGTGCACCACGACTTGTGACTGTTTCCCCTCCCCCTTCAGAATCTGGAAAACACGGTCTGAGACATCACGGATCTTGGCATCCGGTAGGCAACATACCATCCGTGAGTCTCTTTTGCTGCCACAGAACCTCCTATCTATCCCTCTAACTAACGAGTCCCCAATAACTATCGCCCTCCCGCTCTCCCCCTTTCCCTCCCGAGCCACAGAGACGGACACAGTGCTGGAGATCCTCTCACTGCGGCTCCCCACTGGTATGTCATCCCCCTCAACCATATCCAAAGCGGAATACCTGTTGCTAAGGGGAACGACCACCGGGGATCCCTGCACGGACTGCTTCCTCCCAGCCCCTCTCACCGTCACCCATCTGTTTTCAATCCTCGGAGTAACTGTATTCCTAAAGCTTGTGTCTATGGCCATCTCTGCGTCCCTGATGATCCTAAGTTCCTCCAACTCCAGCTCCAGTTCCCTAACACGGTTTTGGAGGAGCTGCAGATGGGTGCACTTCCCACAGGTGTAATCAGTAGGGACACTGCCGTCGTCCCTCACCTCAAACATAGTGCAAGAGGAACATTGCACTGCCTGCACACCCATCCCCTCGAGATACCTTGCCAGTACCAGGTAGAAAGTGCAAAAATGAATTCAACTCACCCCTGCTCGCCCTTTCTGCCTAAGCCCTGTGAGCCAAATTCTTATAGCTCACACTCTGCTTCCCACACACTCCTCTGCCCGCTCCCGATGCTGCCCGCTGTATACTGCAGCCTACCTTTTATACTTCACGTGCTTAAAAAACCCTTCCCAGACTCCTTTGCTGCCCACTTCTAGTTTTCACTTTAAACTTGAAAAACTGCTGTTAAAGTAAAGGCCAAAAAAATACACACACTAGCTGACTAATTAAATAAATAAACAATTCAATTAATCCAATTAATCTCTTACCAGCACTGCTGCTTTTCAATCACACCTCTCAGCTTGCTCCAGTGGATCAATGAGGGGGAACCTCCCAGGTAACTGACTTTTAAAGTTAAAATAAAAACGCTTCCCAGACACCTTTGCTGCCCACTTCTAGTTTTCACTTTAAACTTGAAAAACTGCTGTTAAAGTAAAGGCCAAAAAAATACACACACTAGCTGACTAATTAAATAAATAAACAATTCAATTAATCCAATTAATCTCTTACCAGCACTGCTGCTTTTCAATCACCCCTCTCAGCTTGCTCCAGTGGATCAATGAGGGGGAACCTCCCAGGTAACTGACTTTTAAAGTTAAAATAAAAACCCTTCCCAGACTCCTTTGCTGCCCACTTCTAGTTTTCACTTTAAACTTGAAAAACTGCTGTTAAAGTAAAGGCCAAAAAAATACACACACTAGCTGACTAATTAAATAAATAAACAATTCAATTAATCCAATTAATCTCTTACCAGCACTGCTGCTTTTCAATCACCCCTCTCAGCTTGCTCCAGTGGATCAATGAGCTGAATATTCCTCTAAAAACTCAAAGTTATCCAGCAACTGTAACTAATTGAACCAATCAAACTGCTGTAGACCACGTAGATCTAAGGCTGCAGAGCCAGGTTGCTCTAACCATCAACGCAGTAGGGAGCCTCAAATCAATACAGCCAACACACGTTTTTATTCTTTAGAATGATTTTTACTCTGTTGTAGGAGTGGAGACGACAAGAAAGAGGGCTGTTTAGGAAGTAATATTTACAGGTTTTTTCTTTCAAATCCAAAACAGCAATATAGAAAAGTAACTGCTCTTGCATTTAAACAAAATCTCTTTAAATATTCTCCTTGGATTCAATTGAAAAAAAGAGCCTTTTGGGGGAAAAAATGAATGGCGTCTTCAGTCCCATGAGCTGCAAAGTCTGCAGCGTTGCGGGGACCCTTGACACACCATGCGGTCTGGATGTCCACATTTGCAGGAGGTGCCACAGGTTTCACCATTTTGTTAACCAGGTCTGGGAGCTTGTGTTTCAGCTGGAGCCACAGTTTTCAAACCGCGAAGTTTTGGGGTTCATGTACAGCAGGGTTTTACAGGTAGTTACCCTGCAACGTATGAAATTGCAGTCAGAGAAGGAATGAATCTGACTATGTGAGGCGCTAAGGACTCGCATGTTTGTGGATGACACACTGATTGGCCGGGTGTTTAAAAGTGAGATTGCGTGTCTTCGCCCACAGGATGATATGGCCAGGAGGGTTAAATAGGCACTTAATTGGCAGATGGAACCTAACCCTGATATTCGTGAGGTTATACAATTTTGAAAGTGTAATTTGACAAGGAAGCCTTCAATGAACAACATGACACTAAATAGTTCAGAGAAACAGAGCAAATTGTTTTGATTGTCTATAGATTTTAGAACGCAGAAGTGCATATTGATGTTGTGGTGAAAAAAAACATATGGGAAACTTGTGTTTATCAATCCTGGCATATGTTAAAAATGTAGGGAGATCATTTTGGAGTTATACATAATTTTGGTGAGGCCACAGCTTGAACATTTTGTGCAGTTCTTGTTGGCACATTACAGGAAGGATGTAATTGCGCTGGATGGGGGTGGGATGGTGGTGGCGGAGCAAGTTCACCAGGATGCTGCCTGGGTTGGAATTATAAAATTATAAATAACATTTCAATCGACTTGGGTTTTTTTTTCCTTGCAGCAGAAAAGACTGAGAAGCGACCGATTTAGAAGTACAAAATTACGCTGGACATGAGCAGAGTCAATAGGGAGCAGCTGTTCCCCTTCGCTGGAAAGTCAGTAATGAGGTGGCAAGTTTTATGGTGATAGGTAGGAGATTTATGGGGTGTGGATAACACACTTGTTTTTCTTTTACCAAAAGGTCGCGATGGTCCGAATTACTCACCCTGGGAGACTGGAAGAGGCGAATTGTCTCACATCCTTAAAACAATTGCTCGATGAGCAGTTTGCACATTGTAAATTTCAGGGCAATTGGCCAAGCGCTGGTAAAACGGATTAGCTAGTTAGGTCAGGTCTTCACATCATGTCAGTGCAGACTCGATGGTGAAGGGCCTCTTTCGTGATTCTTCGATATTCTGATTCCCTGAATGGGTGACCCCCGGTCAGAGGAAGTGTGTAAGTGACGGGGTTGCAGTTGTAGGCAGGTAAAAGGAATGTCCCTGAGTGCTTTTCACTCAATAACCATTTTTCTGTGTTGCAAAACGGTGCGAATAAGGGTTCCTCTGGGGAGTGCATCCGGTGACTTATTCATGGCACTGGAGTTGGCTCAGCTGCTAAGTTATCATCAAGCATGTGTTTGAACTTTTTTCCGTTCACGTAAAACAGGACAAATAGAACCCCGCCATATGCCGTCCCATCAGTCTATTCTCCATCACCAGACATGTGAGGAATGGGGCCTGTCCCCGTGCAATCAAGTAGCACTTAATCAACAAAGACCTACTCACTGAAGTTCCCTGTGAATATTCCTAAAGCCATATCCTGACCACAGTTCAACATTGGTGCAAACATGTAAGAAATAGCTCCAGAGATGCATGTGTCCGCACTTGACGTCACGATTGCATTTTACCGACTAAAGCTTCAACAATCTTTACCAAAACTGAAACGAAGGCTAATGAGGGATTTGTTTTCCAGTTATTGGTGTTATAACACGCACAGTTCATCAATCAAGGGTTCCCCAGCTGGGGCACGAAGAGCTACCATCTTTAGTTGCTTCGTAAATAAATGTTCAACCTAATTCTGGGGCCGTCGGATATTGATTCAATTCTTTCCGAGGTGCAATAAGTTCCAGACAGCATCCAGGCTTTGTCTATTTGGGGAAGTTTTATTCCAAATCACTCAGATGCTCGATGATGACAATCTCCAGCAATGCAAATCCAATCTTCTCCACTTGCCATTTAATGAAATCGCTCCGGGAAAGACACCTTAAAGCGCAAAATGTCAACTTCTGTATTAACATCTGTGGCACTTCATTTCAGTATACCGTGCGATAAACAAACATTGAAAATAGGTTTTGATGCAAACTTCATTGCCTTTTAGGTCAAGTCGAGAAGTGGTCCTAATGTTGATCTCTGGGAATGAGTCTACTCTGCAAAGCAACCTTTGTCCAATTGTCCATTCCTCACTATCACTTTCTAAGCTACAGTCATACGCACAATGTCACTATCCTTTAATTCATGGCATCCCTTATTACAGAACATTATACTGAAAATGAAGTCAAGCTACATAACAAATCTGCTTTAAGAAAATGTTTTGCTTATTCAGCAATGATCAGGGTTACGTTTGTAGAAATAATCAATCTTTGGATTATATTTTTCCTGTTGTCAGTTTTAAGTGCATTTTATTCAAAGCAACAAATGATTTTTTTATTCTGGACAATTGTAACATTCTTTTCCATTTTGCTCAGATCCTGACTCATGGGACGAATAACATGTTTGCTCTAATTCTCCTCAACAGCAGCATTTGACTGGTTTGCATTTCGAGGGCCATGCCCCCCCCCCCCAACCCCTTCCCCCCTTCTGCTTCTGCTTCTGAATCTGCTTCTGAGGCCTTCATTGCAGATGTCAGGACAGCCTTGTCGAAGGTCAAGCCACAGAAAGCGACTGGACTGGATGGGGCACCCGGACAAGCACTCATGTCCTGTGTGCATCAACTTGCAGGGGCTTTCGCAGACATCTTCAACATCTCTTTACAACAATCTGAGGTCCCTATCTGGTCCAAGAAGACGACAATTATCCCAGTACGAAAGAAAAGCCAAGCAAACTGCCTTAATGACTACCGTCCGGTTGTTGCTGACATCCATCATTATCAATTGCTTCAAGAGGTTAGTCATGGCATGAATCAATTCGAGCCTCACGGATTGCCTGGATTCACTACAGTTCACCTACCGCTACAAGAGGTCCACAGAAGACGACATCTCCTTGTCCCCTCATTCAAACCTGGAACAACTAGACAACAAAGGCACCTATGTCAGACTACTATTTATTGACTACAACTCAGACTTCAACACCATTATTCCTGCGAAACGCATCTCGAAGCTCCACAGACTGGGCCTCGTCTCCTGCCTCTGCGACTGGATCCTGAACTTCCTAAGGCACAGACCACAATCAGTAAGGAGAGGCAAAACACCTCCTCCACAATCACCGTCAACACCGGTGCCAATACCGCATGTAACTACAAAAGGTCGTGAATGTAGCGCAATCCAACACGCAAACCAGCCTCCCATCCATTGACTCTGTCTACGCTTCCCGCTGCCTCCGCAAAGCAGCCGACATAATTAAGGACCCCATGCAACACGGGCATTCCATCTTCCACCTTCTTCCGTCGGAAAAAAATACAATGGTTCTCTGGTTGCATACCAACCAACTTAAAAACAGCTTCTTCCCTGCTACCGTTAAACTTTTGAATGGACCTGTCTCCCATACAAGGCTGTGTGCTCAGCCCGCTAATACAGTGACTATACACTTATGACTGTGTGTCCAAATTCCCCTCCAATTCGATTTTCATGTTTGCAGTCGAGACCACCGTTGTCGGTCGGATCACAAACAATGACGAGAAAGAGGACAGGAATGAGATAGGAAAATGGTGACCTGGTGAGACAATAATAATCTCTACCTCAATTTCAACCAAACGAAAGAGATTTTCATCTACTTCAGGAAACAAAGTGGAGAACATGCCCCTGTCTCCATCAATGAGGACAAACTAGAAAAGGTCCAAAACTTCAGGTCTTTAGGTGTCTAGACAACCACCAGCCTGTCCTGGTTCCCCCCATTCCGACACAATAGTTCAGAAAGCCCACCAATGCTTAATCCTTCTCAGAAGAATAAGGACATTTGGCGTGACAGTTACGACTCTCACCAACTTTTACAGACGCACCAGAAAAAACATTATTTCTGGTAGTATCACAGCTTGGTGTGGCTCCGAATGTAGTGCAATCCAACAAATATTCCAGCCTACCATCCACTGACTCTGTCAACATTTCCCGCTGCCTCCGTAAAGCGGCCGACATAATTAAGGGCCCCATGCACCATGGGCATTCTATCTTCCACCTTCTTCCGTCGGAAAAAAATACAAAGGTCTGTGGTTACGTACCAACCAACTTAAGAACAGCTTCTTCCCTGCTACCGTTAAACTTTTGAATGGACCTATCTCGCATTAAATTGTTCTTTCTCTACACTCTAGCTATGACTGTAACGTTACATTCTGCACTCTTCCATTTCTTTGGCAATGAACGGTATGCTTTGCCTGTGTAGCACGCACGAAACAATCCTTTCCACAGTATAGTAATACATATGACAATAATAAATCAAATCAAATCAAATGAACCTCTTGGAGCATTCACAAACATGTAGTCCTCTGGTGCAACTCGGATATGCAAGGAGGTTTGATAAGTTATGCTTATTTACTGTTTTATTTCCAACATTCTTGCCCGATGCAACCAATTTGCAACTCATGCTCGCCGGGTAATAATTTATTTCATTGCGGGGTACATTGTTGAATTGTATCGGGTTAACCGAATCTGTTCGTTCACTAAATGTAATGAATGCCAGTCTGCAGAGTATCTGAATAGATCCGAGGCGAAGAACTGTTCTTTCAAATAGAGACTCTTTTCAATGTGTTCTTCCATAATGTGGAGATGCCGGCGTTGGACTGGGCTAAGCACAGTAAGAAGTGTCACAACACCAGGTTAAATACCAACAGGTTTATTTGGCAGCAGGAGCTTTCGGAGCCCCAAACCCCTTCTTCAGGTGAGTGAGGACTCGTGTTCACAAACAGGGTATATAAAGACACAAACTGAATTTACAAGATAATGGGTGGAATGCGAGTCTTTACAGGTTATCAAGTCTCAAAAGTACAGGAAATGTGAGTGGAGAGAGGGTTAAGATCAGGTTAAAAGATGTGTGTTGTCTCCAACTAAGACAGTGAGTGAGATTTTGCAGGCCCAGACAAGTCGTGGGGGTTACAGATAGTGTGATATGATTCCAAGATCACGGTTGAGGCCGTCCTCATGTTTGTGGAACTTGGCTATCAGTCTCTGCTCAGCGATTCTGCGTTGTCGTATGTTGTGAAGGCCGCCTTGGAGAACACTTACCCGAAGATCAGAGGCTGAATGCCCGTGACTGCTGAAGTGTTCCACGATTGGAAGGAACACCCCTGCCTGGTGATTGTTGTGCGGTGTTCATTCATTCGTTGTCGTAGCGTCTGCATGTTCTCAACAATGTACCATGCCTCGGGACATCCTTTCCTGCAGCGTATCAGGTAGACAACTTTGGCCGAGTTGCAAGAGTATGTACCGTGTACCTGGTGGATGGTGTTCTCACGTGAGATGATTGGCATCCATGTCAATGATCTGGCACGTCTTGCAGAGGTTGCTGTGGCAGGGTTGTGTGATGTCGTGGTCACTGTTCTCCTGAAGGCTTGGTAGTTTGCGGCAGACAATAGTCTGTTTGAGGTTGTGCGGTTGTTTGAAGGCAAGAAGTGGGGGTGTGGGGATGGCCTTGGCAAGATGTTCATCTTCATCGATGACATGTTAAAGGCTCTAGAGAAGATGTCTTAGTTTCTAAGTTCCGGGAACTACTGGACGACGAAGGGTACTCTGTCCGCTGTGTCCCGTGTTTGTCTGCTGAGGAGGTCACTGCGGTTTTTCGCTGTGGCACGTCGTAACTGTCGATCGATGAGTCAAATGCCATATCCTGTTCTTATGAGGGCATCTTTCAGCGTCTGTAGGTGTCAGTTGCGATCCTCCTCATCTGAGCAGATCCTGTGTATACGGAGGGCTTGTCCATAGGGAATGGCTTCCTTAACGTGTTTGGGGTGGAAGCTGGAGAAGTGGAGCATCGGGAGGTTATCCGTGGGCTTGTGCTAAAGTGAAGTGCTGAAGTGACCGTCCTTGATGGAGATGCGTGTGTCCAAAGAATGCAACGGATTCCGGTGTGTAGTCCATGGTGATTCTGATGGTGGGATGGAACGTGTTGATATAATCATATAAAGCTGTTTCAATGATTGTTCGCCATGAGTCCAAAGGAAGAAAATGTCATCGATGTGTCTCGTGTATAGCACCGGTTGAAGGTCCTGTGTGGTGAAGACGACTTGTTCGAACCTGTGCACAACGATGGTCCAGAATGAAGCGGATGAGTTGTAGAATTGCATCTGGAGATTGGCAGTTGTCGGCGTTGAGTACTGAGGCAGTTGCAGCAATGCCATTGTCGTGGCGGATGGTTGTGTAGAGTGCGGGTAACTATCTGTAATGTTCCTGGTTGTCCAGTTGTCAGCACACCTCTTTGCAGTAATGCGTTCTGTTCAGTATGACGGTGGCCCCGCCTTTGTCTGCCGGTTTGATGACAATGTTGTGGATGGTCTTGAGAGCACGGACGGCGTTGCTTTGTCATTGTGTGACGTTCGGGGCTGTCTTCTGAGTGCGGCTAATGAATCTGGCATTGACACACCTCCTGATGTCTTGGGCATACATGTCGAGTCGAGGGCAGCGGCCTTCCGGAGGAGTCCAATTCGACTCTTTCCTGTTCGGTCGCTGCACCGTGGATCTGTCTGTTGGCTGTTCCAGTTCATTGGCTGTCTCATTGTGTTCGCTGCTGGCCTCTTGCTGTTTGTGGAAGTTTCTGGGGTTTGTTGGACTTTAACCTGGGGTTGTGAGACTTCTTACTGTGCTTACCCCAGTCCAACGCCGACATCTCCACATCATGGCTACCATCGACACCGCAAACTACCGGCTCCAAGTGGAGAGGATCCCCAAGAAGATCGCATATATCGACACAGACATCAAATTTTTACAAAGATGCAAGAAGGCAGACAACATACCGAAAGGACTATGGATCACGAACCCACTCAGGTCAACCGATAACACAGACTATGCTGAGAGACTTTGCCGTCGCACCTCTCTCACACTGCTCAACCACCTCATACACCAGCTCTACAGCAAACGCCGCAACCTGGAAGCCAAGATGGAATCCATATTCTCAACTTGCGCTCAGGGCGCAGACCAGCTGCGAAATATTGCCAAGCACATGAGACAACGGAACTATGCCATCTACATGCACACCAAGAACAGGAAACTTGAGAAACTCGGCAGCATCAGCAGCATTAATGAAGTCTCCACCGCTACCACAGTAGAAAACACTGCAGGGAAGTCCATTGTCAACTTGCCGGACTACACACTTCTACCAGACGAAATTGAAGTTCTCAGCCGCGGGCTCAATTTCTGCACCACCACTACAATGGACCCATCGGTATCGCAGCGGACACAGAATAATTCATCAGGCGAATGAGGCTCCGGGAGTTCTTCCACAAACCCCAAGAAGCCAACAGCGAACACAATGAGACAGCCAATGAACCGGAACAGCCAACAGGGAGATCCGCAGTGCAGCGACCGAAGAGGAAAGAGTCGAATTGGACTCCTCCGGACGTCCACTGCCCTCGACTTGACATGTATGCCCAAGCCATCAGGAGGTGCGCCAATGCCAGGTTCGTTCGCCGCACTCACAAGACAGCCCCGAACCTCACCCAAGCACAACGCAACGCCATCCGTGCTCTCAAGATCATCCGGAACATTGTCATCAAACCAGCAGACAAAGGAGGGCCCACCGTCATACTGAACAGAACGGATTACTGCAGAGAAGTTTACCGACAACTGAACAACCAGGAATACTACAGACATTTGCCCGCAGATCCGATTAAAGAACACACCCGTCAACTCAACAGACTGATCGAGACCTTTGATCCGGATCTTCAGAGCACCCTCCTTGCTCTCATCCCACGAACTCCCCGCGTTGGAGATCTTTATTGCCTCCCGAAGACACACAAGGCCAAGACACCCGGCTGTCCCATCGTATCCGGCAATGGGACCCTGTGTGAGAACCTCTTCGGCTACTTCGAGGGCACCCTGCAACCCATTGTACAAAGAACCCCCAGCTTCTGTCGTGACACTACAGACTTCCGACAGAAACTCAGCACACATGGAGCAGTTGACCCAGGAGCACTCCTCGTCACAATGGGTGGCTCAGCACTCTACACCAGCATCCTCCACGACGATGGCATTGCTGCAACTGACTCAGTACTCAACGCCGACAACTGCCAATCTCCAGATGCAATTCTACAACTCATCCGCTTCATTCTGGACCACAAAGTCTCCACCTTCAACAACCAGTTCTTCATCCAGACACACGGAACAGCCATGGGGACCAATTTCGCACCTCAATATGCCAACATTTTTATGCACAGGTTCCAACAAGACCTCTTAACCCCACAGGACCTTCAATCGATACTATACACCAGATACATCGATGACATTTTCTTCCTTTGGACTCATGGCGAACAATCATTGAAACAACTATATGATGACATCAACAAGTTCCATCCCACCATCAGACTCACCATGGACTACTCTCCAGAATCCGTTGCATTCTTGTTCACACGCATCTCCATCAAGGACGGTCACCTCAGCACTTCACTTTACCGCAAGCCGACGGATAACCTCACGATGCTCCACTTCTCCAGCTCCCACCCTAAACACGTTAAAGAAGCCATCCCCGACGGACAAGCCCTCCATATACACAGGATCTGTTCAGATGAGGAAGATCGCAACTGACACCTCCAGACGCTGAAAGATGCCGTCATAAGAACAGGATATGGCATTCGACTCATCGATCGACAGTTCCGACGTGCCACAGCGACAAACCGCAGCGACCCCCTCAGAAGACAAACACGGGACACAGTGGACAGAGTACCCTTCGTCGTCAAGAACTTCCCCGGAGCGGAGAAACTACGACATCTTCTCTGGAGCCTTCAACATGTCATAGATGAAGAGGAACATCTTGCCAAGGCCATCCCCACACCCCCACTTCTTGCCTTCAAACAACTGCACAACCTCAAACAGACCATTGTCCGCAGCAAACTACCCAGCCTTCAGGAGAACAGTGACGACGACATCACACAACTCTGCAACAGCACCCTCTGCAAGACGTTCCGGATGATCGACACGGATGTCATCATCTGACGTGAGAACACCATCCACCAGGTACACAGTACACATTCTTGCAATTCGGTCAAAGTTGTCTACCTGATACGCTGCAGGAAAGGATGTCCCGAGACACGTTAAATTGGTGAGACGATGCAGACGTTACGACAACGAATGAATGAACAGCGCTCAACAATCACCAGGCAGGAGTGTCCCCTTCCAAGCGGGAAACACTTCAGCAGTCACGGGCATTCAGCCTCTGATCTTCGGGCAAGCGTTCTCCAAGGCTGCCTTCACACAACGCAGAATCGCTGAGCAGAGACTGATAGCCAAGTTGCACTCACATGAGGAATGCCTCAACCGGGGTCTTGAGTTCATGTCACAACATCTGGAACCCCCACGACTTTCCTGGGCTTGCAAAATCTCACTCACAGCCCTGGTTGGAGACAATACACATCTCTTTAACCTGTGCTTAACCCTCTCTCCACTCACATTGTCTGTACCTTTAATACTTGATTACCTGTAAAGGCTCGCATTCCACCCATTATCTTGTAAATTGAGTTTGTGCCTTTATGTGACCTGTTTGTGCACATGAGTACTCACTCAATTGAAGAAGGGGCTTGGGGCTTTGAAAGCTAGTGCTGCCAAATAAACGTGTTGGACTTAAACCTGGTGTTGTGACACTTCTTACTGTGCATTTTCCATAATGTGAGGGAAAGCATCACAGCTGGTACTGTCAAAGATCAACAGTTTCAGTGAGAGGACAGATCGGAATCTTAGAAGAATGGATAGCAATGCTAGAACAATAGATCACAACTCGAGGAGAATAGATTGGAATATTACACCGGGTCAGAATCTGGGAGCAACTGATGAGATTTTTAGAACAACTTTCAGGGAGATTTCATTTAGTTTTTATATGCTTTCTACATTTTATAACGTGATATCCTTGTCATGGCGAACCTATGACGTTCTTCTTCTTATCCAAGAGGGTTTCTATCCCATTTTCGTTATTACTGGTATCCATGGTAAGTCTTTAGTTAAATTAGCTTATTAAATGCAACATGATTAACTGCACTGATATCTTTATCATTTAGATTGAGCCAGTTAAGAGATACATTATTTCTGTACCCATGCCCTCTCGACCGGTAATTCTGCCCATAACGACCTCCGTAATAAGACTAATCTGAATCTCTGAAAAAGTCCACCGGCTGCATGGGACGTCATCTGTGACTCTGCAAAATCCACATTCTGTTTCTAACATTGACAACCTACCAATTTCAATTCATCATTACCATTACTAAAATCGCTACCTATATCTTAAATTAAACAAGGCCGCGTTTATTTACAATAGCTGTGCTCAGTGACCCACATGGATTCCCAATTCACAAGCTGCAGGTTGCTCATTTACCCTGTGTGAATTTGAAACACTATATTCTCTCTAATAACAAAGTTGCCTACTAGCAGCGCCATCGCATCACACATGCGCATCTCTGCCTCACCTCATCTCCTTAAAACACATCAGCAGTGCCTTTGGTGAATTCACAATCGACTATTCCAACGATATATTGGTTCTCACACAATTTACAAACGGCCAAATACCACGAGGCAGCTGAAGAAATCTTGTCTGTAATCTAACTCATGACAAGTCGTTTGCATCCATCCCCCTTGTTTCCTCTGTGCTAAATTGGTTCCTGCTATATTAAATTCTCCATTTTTATATTATAAGTAATGCCATTGGATGCCTCCATTGTAGCAATTCTCGAATTAATCACATTCTCCCTGTCTATTTCTCGTGTAGGTGCAGAACGTGGATGGATTAGAACGGTAGAGAAGGTATGTAGGCTCAAAAAGCAAAGTATATGGCAGTCGACAAGGTAGGCATTTAGGTTATGGTACTCAGATTGTGCGAGGAAGGGACATAGTGGGCAGACATAAAATAAAGCAATAGGGTCAAAAATGGAACGAAATTGCAACAAGGGAATCCTTACTTAAATGCACGTAGCATTCGGCAAAGAAGTGAACTAACGGTAGAAATTGAGGTGAAATAGTGCTGCAGCTTCAGGTAGGGTGAAGAGAAAGATCAGCTTAATATATGAAAGGGCCATTCAAACGTCTGATAACAGCAGGGCAAAAGTTGTTCTTGAGTCTGTTGGTACGTACTTTCAGAGTATTGTATAATTTTTGCGACAGAAGAAGGTGGAATAGAGTATGTCTGGGGTGCATGGGGTCCGTGATTATATTGGCAACATTTCCGAGGCAACGGGAAGTGTAGACGGAATCAATGGATGGGCAGCTGGTTTGCGTGATGGACTCGGCTACATTCACAATCCTTTGTAGTTTCTTACAGTCTTGGTCAGAGTAGGAGGCATCCGGATATGATGCTTCCTATCTGTAAGAATTGATGCGAATCGGAGTCGAAAACCGAATTTCCTTTGCCTTCTGAAAAAGTAGAGGTGTTGTTGGGCTTGTAGAGTAAGTCTAGGGGGAGCAGGACAGATTGTTGATGATCCGAATATCTAGGCACCGGAAGCTCTCGAAAATGTCCACTTCATCACCGTTGATTTAGACAAAGGCATTTCCTCCACTTAGATGTCTATGACTATCTCTTTAGTTTTACTGACATTGAGAGGGAAATTCTTGTCCCTCCACCATTTCACCAGATTCTCTATCTCTTTCTTGGACTCCATGTCCATCGTTGTTTGAGATGTCATCAGCGTGGCACGGTAGCACAGTGGTTAGCACTGCTGCTTCACAGCTCCAGGGACCTGGCTTCGAATCCCGGCTCGGTCGCTGTCTGTGTGGAGTTTGCACATGCTCCCTGTGTCTGCGTGGGTTTCCTCCGGGTGCTCCGGTTTCCTTCCACAGTCCAAAGATGTGCAGGCTAGGTTGATTGGCCATTCTAAATTGCCCCTCAGTGTCCCGGGATGCATAGGTTAGAGGGGTTCGTGGGTAAATATGTAGGGATATGTGGATAGGGCCTGGGTGGGATTGTGGTTGGTGCAGACTCGATGGGCCGAATGACCTCTTTCTGCACTGTAGGATTCTATGAAACAGGCAGTCCTCAGTGTGTAAGAAGTAGAGTACAGTGCTGATGACACTGCCATGGTGGTACAGCCAGGACACAGACGTGGTGTCAAGGAGATTACAACTGTGAACTGAATACTCAGGGGGACGTGACCTTGAGTAAAAACAAAAAGGAGGAAAGGGTTGTGTTCCTAACTTTCAACACCTGCTGCGTATCTAACACTCTGTGTTTTCCACTGCAAATGCGTGTTAGCATCCCAGCCCCGATCTCACCACCTCACGACGATGCTCAGACAATTGACATGTTTCAGAAACTATATTCAGGATTTTTGGACATCACCAATTTTAATCTCCCCACCATAGCCTGTCAACCATTTACTTCTAAGGTCTCGCATTCCAAGATTATCTTGCAATTGATCTGTTTCTATATATGTCCTGTCTGTGAACCCATCTCTCCACTCACCTGATGAAGGAGCAGCGCTCCAAAAGCTCGTGCTGCCAAATAAATCTGTTGGACTTGAACCTGGTGTTGTGGCACTTCTTACTGTGCCCACCACAGTCCAACGCTGGGATCCCCACATCATGAACAATGTACCTATCTGTGCCTTAAGCTGTGTATTTGCCTCTACAAGCATTGTTATATTTCACTTCCTCAGGTAACAGCCTGCCTATGCCTGTCCTACCTACAGCCTGTCCAAATTATTGCTCATCCAAACTAATATCTACATATCATCATCACTGCAGTGCCTGTCTTTAACAGTTGCAGCAAATGACCTCAGCTTTTGTTTCTGAATTCAAGCCGCTATGCAAATCTTAATCATTGTTGTTCAAGTATTCAGCAGCGCTAGCATTTCAGCGCCTTGCGGTCCAGTGAGTGAAGAGACCTGAGAAGTTCAGTGCCAATCAGGGGTGTTAATAGACGACAACTTACAATTGCTTACTGTTTGGTGCAGAAGGCAAATTGTTCTTCTGCAAATTGCATTCATTATCTTAAGCTTACGCCAAGGTGCAGGTCGTATGTTGTATGTTTTCGTAATGAGGGCAGCTCCAACCAGGCAGTGTGACTCATCTGGAGTACAGCTCTTCAAACCAAAAGCAGTACGGAGACTGTCCCAACTACTTTGGTTCTCCCACGTCCCCTCCGGCGCATGAAGATACAGCGTGTCTTTCCCATAATTACTTGTCCCTCCACCCTGGTTAGCCGTCACATGAGGACACACTAACCGCCAGGCTCACACACAACCAGGGCTCCCTGATAAGTTCTCGTTCCCCATTCTGTTCCCTAGATAGACTACGCAGCCGGACTCGCCTCAAAACCATGAGGTTCCCTGCCAAACGCATCCAGTCTGTCACCCCTTGGCTACATCGTTATGTTTGCCTCCGGTCGCAATCCACTGATTCCCATAAACTTGAATCCCTTCATCAGCTTTAGATCCCGCGCCATCCCATCTTCCCCTTTCATGCTCATCTTTCCCAAACACAGTGGCTCCTGCCTTAAACCTGGCTCCGCCAGGACAACTCCCCCATCTTCCTCCCCGATATTCAGTCCCACATATTCACTGTTTCCCACTGAAAGAAAATACTGACCACATCAGGCTCTGCCTCCACATTCTATGCTGGCTCCCACGGCCCATCCGGCCCGGCATTATTCCAGGTTCTTGTTCCTTCAAACATTTCTCTTTTGTCATAAACAGCTCCTGCTTTACCCTCGTCATTGCACATTCCATCTGTTCTTTCATCTGGAATGAGCACTAGTTAGTTATACGTGGTGAATTCTGAGTTAGATCTTATTTCCATTAATCTAATAAGTGTCCCCATCCAGATGGATAATTACCAAGTCCAGTGTTCTTCCCTACAGTTAACTTAGTGACAATTTGGATTCTTACACGTGGGCAATGTGGTCTTTCCAAATGTGTCACTCGTTACTTGGTGGCCATGTCAGTTGCAGATCTATATGTTGTTATCCTCGACCTAATATTGAGATGCATTCCCATTGTTTATTACAAAAACATTATTTTCATATTTTACATCTGCCTGTGTAATATCTCGCCGTCCTGCTTTATGCAGCCATTGATTGTTCCATCTGGTTCACCATCACTTTCAGCTTTGATCAGTTTGTGCCCATTTGTTGTCAGAAGCTTATAAAATGAATATTGCACAGAAAGGACGGTGGCTGGGATTCTTTGAACAGTGAATGCGCTGAGCCTTTTGAAGAACATTACCTACAATTTTATGTGAACAAGTTGGTACCTGCTTGGGAACATGCCCTGGTTTTGTGATGGAATGAGGGCCGTTCTAGGTTCCCCGCCTGGATTTGAATTGAATTCCTATTTGCAGTACCAACTCCTGGCGTCCCACTTGTGCTGATTCTGTGGCTCAGTGCTTTCATTGTCCAACACATCTTAGTGAGCAGCAGAGCACGGAAGAGACTCACTAGCAGCAGTGATGAGAATCCCAGGGATCCAGAGATGGAGAATCGAAAAAAATCTATAATTTTACTTGTTGTTCTTTCCGACAATTTCAAGTTTTTTTCTGATCAATATTAATGGTTTATTTAATAGGCAACAGTATGGAATTTGTGGGGTATTGGCTTCTCAATCTAGATTGGGTTGTTTGGGAACTGGGATTCGTGCTACAGCTGCGGAGTTGCTCCACAGATATTGTGTTTCATGCCATCACCCAAAACAAGGTTCAGAGAGCAGCTCAAGAAAGCTTTCAGTTATCCATTTTGTTCACTTCTTCAATTCTTTCGATGAGGAGGAGTACTGAGTCAATGGCAATTTACAAACGTTACTCATTTGATATTACAATTACAAGCAGTTCCTTTTGTCATGCTTACAGAGGAGGCATTGGTTTGTCACTATGGTGACATAGTGTGAGTGTGAAAGGGGTTAAAACTATTGTAACAGATAATGGAAGTGGTTATCACTCTCTTAACGGAACGTGGGCGTGGTTTTTCAATATCATTGCAGGGCAGGGCACATTCCTGCCGCTATGATGGTATATTAATAAAACAGCTGCAGACTCGGTCTCCTGCATAAAACAAAAGTTGTTGCCTCTCAGCATGGTAACAGGTAGAGTCACAAGTCTGTTGAGATGGAAACACAATGGCGATTGCACTATTCTGAACATTTTGGTTTTACAATTGACCTTCAGAAATTTAAAATCCATCGCACAAAGTGGATCATTTCGTGATTGTTTCAAGTGGCTCATCATTCTTCCCTTCCCCTCAGCCATCGCATCAACACCCACCCACTGGACGACACAACTATCATTATCTCACTTCCCGCCTGCATATCCTGACAAGGAGAACAACCACAACAGATGGCATATCTTCCCATTGACAAATTAACCAGCGCATCCTCCTGCAACCTCATCAAATCAGATGCATTCTCAGCATCACCTTTCCCATTCGAAGGGCGACCTATCAAACAGCCAATATACGCGCAAATAAAAGAGGAAGAACTGATCTCCCCCATCACCAAAGACAATTTTCCCCTCCAAATGTCCAGTTTCCCTGTCGCATTGTCACGCATCATGGCACCGATTGGACAGTAGAATATCGCGCTTTCTGATAACGAGATCGAATTGGCCAGCCGACCTGCAATTCAGCGCAGTCATAACCCCGAAAGAACACTGAACTCTTTCAAACCATGACAGCTTTCCACTGCCTTTGGATAATGACGCTGGGCAGCTGTCATAGCTTGAAGCAGTTCAGTGTTCTATCGGGGCTACCTATCCATATTCTGCATCCTTGCATCAAATAAAAGTTTGATTTCCCACATGTCCCCAGTGGCGACACTCCCTTTTCATTGGACAGCTCAAGTTGCCTCGCACAAGGACAGGAGAGAGAGCTCCAGCAACCCCTTCACCGAAGTTATGTTCCAACCCACTCGCTGCTCCACTTTCCCGTCAGCTTGTCCGTTCTCCCTCTCCCGACATCACTCCCTTCCTGATGACATTTGACATAGAAATCAACATGTTACATCACAGGCATTGTTCACTCCTCTGCCTCATGTCACCCAATGGACGATCGCCAAGTGTCCACGCGAACACGTTTACCATCAGCATATCCATGTATCCCCCCACACCAAACCACCGCCGCATTGATGGAAATAAATGTATTTTCAATGGCTTTGTTTCACTCCCGGACGATTAAATACATTGATTATCCATCTCATGGAGACGTTGAGCTGAAAAAAAATGGAAATGCTTTGTTGCCTTTTTTAAATTCATATGAGTTGCACATTCTTCGTTATTTATTGATCTTGTTGCTTGGTCTGTTGTTTCCACCGAGGCTGCTTTCCTCGCCATGCCTCGTCTTGGCAGATGGAAAACTAGGCTGGAACTACAACAGCGGGTGGTGCATCAGAGAAGAGGTGGCGTCGTGGGCTGGCCCGCTCAGGCGCAGTCCCCAGCAGCTGGCAGCCCGCGCAGGCACAGTCCTCAACTCTTGGCAGTCAACGCAGGCGCAGTCTCCAGCTCCTGGTCGCCCGCGCTTGTGCAGCCTCCAGCTCGCTGCATCCCGCTGAGCTCAATGTTCGCAGGAGTCGGTTCTTATTTCTGCGTCAACATGGAGAGGCGTTTGAAGGGGTCAATAATCACACAAATTTATAAATCACGTAAGCTTCTCTGAGAGAATCTACTGGTCCTTATAAAAGTCAACACAGGAAAGCGTTAAGACCATTTATCTGAAATAATTCATTAATTCAGAAATCTGGGCATGGGAGGAGGGACTGATATTCACAAACCCAGGCACAAGTTGGGACATCAAGCATAACTGGTAACAATTATGGCTTAGGTCCGCTAACATGGTCTTTGCGTTGATTCAATGTTATAATTAAGTAAGTTCGAGATGGTAGTGTTTGGCATTTAACATTTGTATTTTATGCATGATGTAGCCTTAATCAATAGCTGTCAATCGGTAGAGCTAACTTATATATGTTAATTGGAATATTTTAATCATTTCTGATCAAATCTGAATACATATCTGCTTGTCTATTCCACAATTCTGTTCTCTGGCTGACCCTGATAACCTTCCAGAATCTTATCGCGATAGGATTAATCACCATTGGGAAACACTCCCAATTGGAACATCAAAGAAAGCCCCGGAACAGTGTTACAGTGGAATGGAAATGAAAATTCGAGCCGAATCTGACACGTAACGAACATTGATGATCAACATGGAAATGAAATGCCTCCTTGTAACACGCAGATATCAGAAATCTTAAAGACATACTTGTATACTGCACAACTGTGGACACACCTGTTTGCAGAATATTAAGATATGCTGCAAAATGCACAGGTTATAAACAGGACAGCTGCTGCATTTGTATTAAAGATCATGGAGCACAGGTTGTCAGTTTGACTTCCTATGTATTAAATGGTTTATTACGTTTACGTAATAGCTAAGTGGGCGAACTAGTAATGTGTTTTTTTCTCTTTCAAATATTTGGAATTTGTATTTTGCTTCCCTTTATAAGTCCATCAAAGCTGTTATTTCTCTTAGTTTAGAAAGGACACAGACACTGACAGAAGCTAACAGTAGGGAGAGGAATGATAATTATCCACATGTCAATACAGAAAGGGAATGAAATCAATTAACTATGATTTTAAGACACACAGGTTGACAACTTTAAATGCATTTCAAAGAATTTTACTGTGATTATAGCATTTTGGCCAATGCAAGGAACCGAAAAGTGTAATGGGACACTTGGAAAGGTTCAGAATTGATAGGCCTGGGGACCTTAGCGAGTATAATATCTGGGCGAGGGAACACAATTTGAAAAGTTAATGAATAGTTGTTTCGCAGCCCAGACACAGATTAAGCATAATCTCCGACGCAAGAACGGATGTCTAGTCAATCTTTGTAGATGGAAAACGTCCACGTTACCAATATAGCAGTGGCTGCTGTATCCAGACAACAGGGAAGTGATCAAACCAGAGTGCGAATAACATCAGTTTGGTAACGGACAAACAAGAAACCATGATGCTGGAAAGTAGTGAGCAATTGGCTGAATTGTCCGACAGAGATTTATATTGATGAATTGACATTAAATTAAAGTACTTCGATACTACAGCAAGGCGGAGGAATTAGGTTAAGCAAATGGATAAGTGTTTTGATGTCTACTGCTAACATCAGAGCTTTTTCGAGAGGCCCGGGTATGTATTCGAGACCATTGATATAATCTCTCCCAATGACCACTGGATTTTAATGGAGACTTACCTTTATACTGTGATATTGGTTTCCAGAGTAAATTTTCCACCTTGTCGGAAAACCTCGCATGCAGCCAATTTCTCCCTGCTGTCAATGTATTTGTGATGGGAGTTATTCACTTTGATGTAAAATAAGAAGCAGAACATAGCTGTTTTACTGAGGAGAAAACAGTAACATTCTGGCAGTTCAAATGATATGTGTTTCCTTGGAAAAGAAACATGCTGGTGGTGTAGGACTGAAGTTACTTTACCACACCACTATTGTGACTTAGTTCATTTATCCTCAGGCATATTGCTGAAATGTATTATTTCTGTAAAATAAAAACAAACGTATGCTGGAGATATATTGGCTTCATTTCTTTAGCCTTATGAAATGTCAAGCAGTGATGGAAAGGGGCAGAACAAGAACAAGTGCACTCCTCTGTTTAAACATCACCGAGAAGCGATCTTCACAGAGAGGTGGTAAATATTTTTAACCAGTAACTTAACTAATTATGTCAATTTAATTGGCTGTGAAATGGGACAAACAGATAATAATATTGTTAAGTGGTCATTGTTGATGAATAAATGATACAAAGTTACAAATCCGGATCAAAGGAACGGGTAATAGCAGTGAGCTGCACTCGACTACAAGGCGCTGTAATGTAGTGACTGACCAATCCGATTGACCGGAACTGAATGTTACCTCATATAGCAAAACGTCATCATGGACTTGATTTATATATTCAACATTTATGAATTTCTAAAAACAGTCGTTCTCAAAAAGTGCCGAGGACAAGAGGAATTCCAAAGAAAATTGCCCTATTTATTCAAGGTCAAGGACAGGTGTTGCATCGTATACCCGGCAGCTGTCAACTTTCCTTTTTCTATGAATCGTGATTTTATGCGTTATGTGGAATACAATTCGTTGAAAATTGCAAAACACCCCAACAGCAGTGTAGTTTTGTAAACTGGTGCGGCCAGCAATTTCCTTTATGTTTGACTCTCCTAAATTAGTCGGTAATTGCAGTTGACCGAAGCCAAATAATACAATTCAATAAAATCCCAGGTCTCACTAGGCGTGCTCGAGGACCGGCTTTGCTGATATGGAAACTGAGAACTTTGAAGGAAGTTTCACAGACGGACAATCTTCTTTCCGCTGACGCCAATTGCTGCAGGGATACCATCTGCTTGGGCTTGTCTTTTAGGCTTGTGGGGATAGGAACAAATTATACTGAGGAAGTTGAGTCTAAAGCAATTAAAGACGATGGGGGGAAAGCACAGTGCAAAGTTGGACTCAGTGTAAGGTAGGATTCAGCAGAATATTCGGGAGAAATTTTTACACTGAGTGGGGAAAGTTTGTAAGTCGTGACAAAATTCGAAATATGGCTGAAATTAAGGGGGTTCTGGGAAGAAACCACATTAACTAAACATTTCATTCCACGTAATTGCACACCACCTTCACCATCATTGGAAATATTAAACTCAATGTGGTATTTCTGCGCAGATAAAGGCGTGTTTTATCTTTCTAACTCTGCATCAGTAGCAGCATATCATTTGGCTGTGTCCTGTCGGGGGACAACAATTGTTTATGAAATCCACGATAGAAATTCAACTTCTACGTCATGTTTTAATTTGGTGGTTGCGACGTGGGCCGGGGGCGGGGGTGGTGGTGGGGTGGAGGGGGGGGAGGGGGGCACTCCTGAGTTGCGATTTCTGCTGCTGCTCCTCCCTTCTTGACTGTCCACATGCTCTCCATCCCCGACATGACCTCTGACCGGAGAAATTGGAAACAACATGACTGCTGCCCTTACTGTTAGGATCGAGAGTGATTACACGCTGACACTCGGAATTTATCAATCACAGAGTGCTTAAACTGATTAGGTATTTTGTTCCGAGGTTTTGCACTCATTGAAGGTGAAACTGCCATTTTCAGCTCCCTCCGCTGACTGGGTGCCAGGAGTCAGTTGAGTCAGTGGTAGGGGGGAATTCATTAGCTCGTGGTCAGAGTATATTCGATCTATGGAAGCTGCGTTCGTGGATTATGAATTCAGATGTCGGGTCAGATCATATTGCGAGGGGTTGGAGTTGAGTGTACCCCAATGAAATATTTATTCATTTTACAGCAATTCTCCCTCTCTCAGCAAATGATAGACAACGCCGGATGTCAAAAGTCACACATATATCAGCAAAATTTAAATAGAAAATAACAACGCCAAACGTTCAGATAAAATCGTGCACGTGTTTGGTTGAAAATACCAATCAAAAAGATTGCAGTCACCAGTTTGGAATACAGATTAATCCAATTGCAAGGATGTAAGATCTTAGAAAAGGACTAAACGGTTCGGCTAATGGGGTCACATTCCCCCTTTCCTCAGACAATGGGGGATCTAATAGTGCCAGTATCAAGCGATGTAGTCTTCGTTTCAATGTCAATCAAGAACTATGGAACACAGCCTCAAAATTTTAATTGTCTCTGTGGTCATTCCTCTCTGGGAAAGGTAAGACAAACGACCAGGGAACCTATGAGAGGGAATGAAAAACTATTCATCCCCGTTTTTTTTTTCACATGATTTCCCCTCATTTTTAAACTGTGATCACTCGTTCTGCTTTTTTTGCCGAAAGGGAAACATGCTGTCAGCATTCAACGTGTCAATCCTTCTCAGGACCTTTATATTTCAGTATGATGGAGATCATTTTTTTATGATTGCTTAAACATTAAGAGATGGATTAAACTCAAATGGATACGAATCCCCTACCAAGGATATGACCTACCAAGTGCTTGTCAAATTATGGCTTTGTCCTTGGTGATTTAGCTACAGGCCTTTTGGTTTTTATTGGGAGTTTTCTCTCGCTGTCTCACACTAAACATTTATCAAATTCCAGATCCGTTCTTTATCAGACCATTATTTTAAGTTAACGTGATTCTCTCTCTTCTGCCAATCACCCGATTCTCACTGTCATACCCCTAAAACCATAAGACCATAAGACATAGGAGCGGACGTAAGGCCATTCGGCCCATCGAGTCCACTCCACCATTCAATCATGGTTGATTTCAACTCCATTTACCCGCTCTCTCCCCATAGCCCTTAATTCCTCGAGAAATCAAGAATTTATCAATTTCTGTCTTGAAGACGCTCAACGTCTCCGCCTCCACAGCCCTCTGTGGCAATGAATTCCACAGACCTACCACCCTCTGGCTGAAGAAATTTCTCCTCATCTCTGTTCTAAAGTGACTCCCTTTTATTATAAGGCTGTGCCCCCGCGTCCTAGTCTCCCCTGCTAATGGAAACAACTTCCCTACGTCCATCCTATCTAAGCCGTTCATTATCTTGTAAGTTTCTATTGGATCTCCCCTCAACCTCCTAAACTCCAATGAATATAATCCCACGATCCTCAGACCCCTGGTTTTTTTGTTTAAACCTGCATGGTCTCGCTCCCTCCCAGCATTAATAAACTCCTCCAAACCCCATCATTTGGTGTTGAAAATCTGCCATCTTCAGACAGTCTGGCGGACACGTGACTCCAGACCAGTCTCAGCAACAAAAGTGCAATCCAATTCGTGCACAAGTAACAAATATGTCCTTCCCCCTGCTATCCACATCCCATCAATGATTAAAAACAAAACACTCCGAGGAAACTGAGATGCCCTGGTTCTTCCAAGACCTTTATAACTCTATTTAAAAACACATTTTTAGCCACAAAATGCCAGAGCTTTTTTTCAAAAAAATCATTTCGAATGAACAAATTAATCCATTTTCGAAGAATTTCAAAACCAGCATTATAACCATTGGAAATAAATATTTTCAAAGCTGTTTTAGTCCGTCCTTGAAAAAAAGGCAACATCCATCCATTGCCAGAATCTGTCCATTGCGGTCAAGGCCGCATCTCAAATGGCTTCACCCCATCCTAAAACACAACAACTTTGCATCGAACCATCACAACACACAACAAACCTACTCATCGCATTCATGTCACACTAAGTGTAACCACCACGACTCGTCTGGGCTTGCACAATCTTACTAACTGTCCTGGCTGGAGACAATACACATCTCTTTATCATATGGTTGGCCCTCTCTCCACTCACATTGTCTGTACCTTTAAGACTTAATTACCTGGAAAGACTCGCATTCCAACCATTATCTTGTAAATTGAGTTGGTGTCTGTATATGCCCTGTTTGTGAATACAGCTCTTCACTCACCTGATGAAGGAGCCTGAGACTCCGAAAGCTAGAGCTGCCAAATAAACCTGTTGGGCTTTAAGTTGGTGTTGTGAGACTTCTTACTCTGCTTACCCCAGTCCAACGCCGGCATCTCCACATCATGGCCTCAGAGCGCCATGGATCCGGGTTCAATTGCCGGCTTGGGTCTGTGTGGAGTTTGCACGTTCTCCTTGTGTCCGCCGTTGGTTTCCTCCGCGTGCTCTGGTTTCCTTCCACAGCCGAAGGATGCGCATGTTATGTGCTTTGACCATGATAAATTGCGCCTTAGCGTCCCGGGATGCGTAGATTAAAGAGATTAGGGGGATAAATATGTGGGTTTACGGGGATAGGGCATTGGTGGGATTGTTGCCGATGCAGAATCGATGGGCCGAATGGTCTCCTTCTATGAAGCAGCTATGTTATATTAGTTAGCTAATTTGATCTGTGTTGTCCAGTTTTGTGATCATGGCAACTCAATCCAAAGGAAATACATTCTATTTCTGAACCGGGTGGCGCAATGCATTTTTCATGAAAGAAGAAGAAACATCAATTAGAAAGACATTGCTACATCAATGTCCCAAAGGTGAACCAAAGAATATAAATTACCGTATTTTGCAATGTGGGTTTAATTCTGTGAGATTTCCTGCAGCACAAAGTGTCACGTCACATCATTCAACATGTTTCTGCGAATGTTCAAGAAAATATTCTACCCAGTACTTGCCGTCTTTGGTGTTCCTGGTAAGTGACTATGACCACTGAATGTTTGTACGCCTGTTTGTGAGTTGCCTTCGGATTTTTCTCTGTGACTCATCAGCTTCATGATAACCCAATGGACAGCGTTCAGCAGACGCATTAACAGTGCTATCGGCTGATAAAATCAAGTGTGCTGAATTATGTCTGCGTCTTCATTGTGTGTCCACAACTGATAACAAACCTATTTTATAACTCAGAGGGTGTCTGAAATATCAAGTTCTTGCCGTTAGGAGAAACCCGTGTCAGGTGAAATCGGTGGCAATGAATGGAAACACTCTGAAAGAAAACATGCCTGAATGTAGCAGCAACATACTACTAAATGTGGAACACTAAACACAGTGGAACCCGAAAGCCAAAGATCATGTATAGCTGGTAGAATCTCTGTATGGATTTGAGTATATGTTCAATCACAATTAAAGCTGAAGTATCTAACGTCAGTGATCATGTCTTACAGGGACAATCAGTGTAGAATTAAATTGGCCTTGGATTATTAAAAAGAGTGGAATACCTGACACTGGTTCCCACGTATTTCTGGGTGTATCTGCCTGTGTCCGACTGTACCTGATAAGGACCACAAGCGGAATGGAATAGTTGCCACCATTGACTTGGGTATTAATATAAAGAAAAGAACTATGACCATAGGATTTCAATGAACATGGGCCAGAAAATGCACTGTAGCACCTAACACCAGTGACCATGTACTTATGTGATATCTATTTGGATAATTGTACTGAGTGTAAAATGAGCCAGTTCTATTTTAAAATACAATTTTCCGTGTACATTGGCGAGTGGTGCCAACCTTTCTCTGCGTTTCAGTCACGGGTTCAACTGAGGTAAGTTTTACTGTTAGAGAATATAAAGCGTCAATGAGACTATAAAGTGAAATGTCTAATTATATGAACTTCTACCATAAACAAACATACATCAACTAATTCTTGACACTTAAACAATCCAACAACACTATAAAAAATACTCGAATCTGCATGGTACTTTTTAACTCACTCCTGTTCATCTGGTAATGAACACCACTGATTTACCCAAAGACCATAAGACACATGAGCAGAATTAGGCACTCAGCCCATTGCATCTGCTCCACCATTCAATCATGGCTGATATTTTTCTCATCCCCATTCTCGTGCCTTTTCTCCATAACCACTGACCCTCTTATTTCTCAAGAATCCATCTATTTCTGTCTTAAAGATACTCAGTGACCTGGCCTCCACAGCCTTCTGCGGCAAAGAGTTCCACAGAATCAGCAAACTCTTCCTGAAGAAATTCCTCCTCATCTCTGTTTTAAAGGATCGTCCCTTTAGCTTCAGGTTGTTCCCTCTGCTTCTCGTTTTTCCCACCAGTGGATACATCCTCTCCACGTCCACTCTATCCAGGCCTCGTAGTATCCTGTAAGTTTCTAGAAAATCCCCCTTCATCCTTCTAAACTCCAAAGAGTACAGCCCCAGAGTCCTCAACCGTTCCTCATACGAAAAGCTCTTCTTTCCAAGGATCATACTTTTGAACCTCATCTGGACCCTTTCCAAAGCCAGCGCACCTTTCCTTCGGTATCGGGCCCAAAACTGCTCACAAAACTCCAATTGGGGTCTGACCAGAGCCTTATACAGCCTCAGAAGATTTGTTTTGATTTTGAGGGGTCTTCTTCACTTGGTTTGCAGCGACGAGCTGCAGGGAAAGTAATTTATCATTGAAGTGTCTACTGTGGAGGCATATCAATTCATAATTAATCGCTTCAGTAATTACGTTGGATTTTTCTTCTTTTCTCACTCCACCCTCAATTTGGAAGTTCCAATTCGGTTTTGGAATGAGCTTTCGTTCTTTCTGATTCCAGATATTTTCTGTAAATGTTGAAAGGCAGTGATCCCAGCGATGGGCCTATGAAATACCACTCCTCACTATTCCTGGATCTGATTAAATCCGTTTGACTACAAATTGCTTTGTCCCCAGTTGTCTGTTCCAGTTCTTGTCCCATAAGTGCAATTTTGTTGAAATTAGCCATGATTATGCTGTCTTCTGATATACCGGATGTCTCTATAAAAATTAAAGTGTCTGTATTTTCTGAAATTGTGTCAATTAATTTGCTGACGTGTGGCCTTTTCTTGGGCATTGCGCTGAGTAATACCTATCATAATCTTTCTTTCAGATGTTTTATTTTTTATTCTGTTTTGCTGTTACTATTTTCCCTAATACTTACATTGTTTTAACTTGGCTATAACTCTTTGGACTTGTACTATCTTCTGTTTCAAATACAGGAATATCATTAGCTGCCGATCAGTCCTTTCATATCGTTATCATTATTACGACTGAACAAGTAATAATAAACCTCGTGCCTCTCCATTTCCTTTAATACTTTCGGATGGAATTCACAACTGGAGGTTTCTCCTTTTTTTCGATTACTTTATCGAATGCCCACCTTAAATATGTTTGAGTTATTGGTTTGAGTTCATTTTTTTACTAGTTGGCATAATAGTACGTCGCATCAGGGAGCTCTCTCCCTTCTTCAAGACATCACTGATCCTGAAATGGTGCATTCTTCAATTACAATCCCTAAACTTGTGTCACATCCATCATTCTAAGCTCCAAACTGTCCTCCAGAAGTCCATTTATATTTCTGTTATTTCTCTGCCTCTCTCTTTGATCCAGACTCCTGTTAATCTGAGCTTTCAGTAAATTCACTAAGGATGGGATGTCCTTCAAAGACACCATGAGGCCCTTTCCTAGATGGTTTCCGTCATCATTTCCAGCTCGGATATTGCAAGGACAGATTCTCTTGTTCAGATTTATTTGCTTACACAATTTGAACTATTTCCATCCCAACCAACAGCACTCTCTAAATGCATACGCTTTCTGATTTTTCAATTCCTAAGATTCCTCAATAGGGCCCCTATCTTTATTATATATGTGCAAAGTCCACGTGCAAACATAGTGATCTATGCTCAATTTCTCTCTCTGACAGAGTCTGTATGTGTGCTAGCTATGCAGCCTTTGTTTGGTAAAAATGCAGGTATGCTACCTATGTTGTGCAGCCTTCAGTGTCCATTTGCTGTTCTAATTCTTCTCACATTCTTGTACACAGCAATGAAATAATGCAATATATAAATTCATTGGCCTTGAATTTGCACCCGACATTCTCTTTGGAAGGTCTCTCTCTGACAATTCTCTTCAAGTAATCGATGCATCAAACTCCACTCAACATATATGGATGGCCAAAAAATGTAATTTAAAAAATTCCTCCTCCCGCAGCACTGATCATCATAACGCAGCGAATTCCCCACTCACACACGTACCCTCCCCCCCCCCCCCCCCCACCTCCCGCGCCCTCCGCCCCCAAAATCTTCCTGGAGAAACTCTGTTTCCGTATGCCCCAGTGCCAATACCTCTCTCCCACCACAGTCGGTGGTGTGGTAGACAGTGAGGAAGGGTGTCGTAGTTTGCAGGAAGACTTAGACAGGTTGCAAAGTTGGGCCGAGAGGTGGCGGATGGAGTTTAATGCGGAGAAGTGTGAGGTAATTCACTTTGGTAGGAATAACAGATGTGTTGAGTATAGGGCTAACGGGAGGACTTTGAATAGTGTGGAGGAGCAGAGGGATCTAGGTGTATGTGTGCATAGATCCCTGAAAGTTGGGAATCAAGTAGATAAGGTTGTTAAGAAGGCATATGGTGTCTTGGCGTTTATTGGTAGGGGGATTGAATTTAGGAGTCGTAGCGTTATGTTGCAACTGTACACAACTCTGGTGCGGCCGCACTTGGAGTACTGTGTGCAGTTCTGGTCCCCACATTACAGGAAGGATGTGGAGGCTTTGGAGAGGGTGCAGAGGAGGTTTACCAGGATGTTGCCTGGTATGGAGGGGAGATCCTATGAGGAGAGGCTGAGGGATTTGGGATTGTTTTCGCTGGAAAGGCGGCGGCTAAGAGGGGATCTTATTGAAACATATAAGATGATTAGAGGTTTAGATAGGGTGGATAGTGATAGCCTTTTTCCTCTGATGGAGAAATCCAGCACGAGGGGGCATGGCTTTAAATTGAGGGGGGGTAGTTATAGAACCGATGTCAGGGGTAGGTTCTTTACCCAGAGGGTGGTGAGGGATTGGAATGCCCTGCCAGCATCAGTAGTAAATGCGCCTAGTTTGGGGGCGTTTAAGAGATCCGTAGATAGGTTCATGGACGAAAAGAAATTGGTTTAGGTTGGAGGGTCACAGTTTTTTTTTAACTGGTCGGTGCAACATCGTGGGCCGAAGGGCCTGTTCTGCGCTGTAATGTTCTATGTTCTATGTTCTATGTTCTATACTTTCCGACAGACGTGGCCTATTCGGAAGTGTTTCTGATATTTGGGCATTATTCCTGAGCCCAGGTTCTCCTTCTCCTTTTCAGACGGGTCCGTCGATCGCGTCCAACCCAGCTTCCGTATTACTATTTTCACCACCTCCCCTTCTGGGGTTGGAAATCATAAGGTTGCCTCATCCACAAATTCCACGCTACCAGATTCTGCATTCACCGCAGACTTTCCACATTTCTTCCACATTCTTCTTCGGTCACCACAAAAGTTGCATGCCCCCAATCTCACGCATCACCGCCCTTGCCTCGGCCATGGCCGCATTCTGATTGTTAATGTTGTGTTATATTTTAAGACGTGCTGAATCAATTTAACTGGAAACGGATAAATGTTCACACGAATATCCATCATTTAAAGTAACAATTAATTATCAGTTCTTTCAAGGTTTGTATAACTTATGTTCAACTCATCTCATTACTTCATCTATAGGCTGAGTTTTACCAATTTATTGTGTTCTTTTTTTCATTCGTGGGACATGGATGTCGCTGGCTGACCATACTTTACTGCCCATCCCTTGTCGCCCTGAAACTGAGTGGCTTCCTATGCCATGTCAACCACATTGAGAGTCAACCACATTGCTGCGGCTCTGTAATCGCATGTAGGCAAGATTGGTTAAGAACGGCAGATTTATTTCTCTAAAAGACATTAGTCAACCAGTAGGGTTTTCTGACAATCAGCAATGTTTACATGGTCATCAGTAGATTCTTAGTTTCAGATTTTTTTTTTGTTGAATTCAAATCCCAGCATTTGCCATGGCGGGACACAAACCTGGGTCCGCAGATTATTAGTTGAGATTCAGGTTTAATAGTTGAGCTATAATATCTCTGGCTCATCGTCTCTGAAATACAATTTTTTGTTACGAGGTGTTGAGATGTTCATTTGACAGCAGACATTTGCTCTTTTAGTTCAACGTTAGGAGAAAATGCCAGATTTGCTTGATCAGGTGACTGCAGTTAAAATGTTACCTAATGTTGAAGTTCAATCTGCCCTACACGCTACTGAATAATATTAAAATAATTCATACAACTGTCTTGCTTACGTGCCTCACGCAAATATGAAATAAGTCTACTTGCTATCTTCCAGTGCAAGTACAGGAAATGTAAACATGTCTATGGTTCTATGTCCATTAATTTTCACATTTTCCACCTTCTGAAATGATAAGCACACAGTTCAGGGAGAACAAAAAAGTGATGTTAATGAAGTTCATTAAATTCTGTAAATGTATTCACAGCAACATTGAAGTCTCCTATAGACTGGGAGAAGGTCATGCATAGTTGTGTTGCAAATTTGTTGATATTCAGTTTGCAAGCGTCAGCCTGCGTTTCTAATCGTTTGTTGCTTCACTCTCCTCTCCACCGCGTTGTGAACTCTCTATCATTGGCCTCCAGCACTCGGCCACTGAACATAATTATTAATATATTGCATTTCATTCCTAAACATTAGGTTGTTCTATTTACTGGAGCGATGAATACAATTGCTGTTGTATTGTCCCATGTTTCCAGGCAAACAAATTCTGTCCGTCATCTCTCTGGACAAAAAGCTCCCAGCATTCTAATAATCTTCTTCATCAATGCAGCATCCCCCCATGCCCCACCCTTCTACGCACGAACAATACGCGCACCCCAACACACACAAATAAACACACACACACACGATGATGCACACACGCACGCACACACACAGGCACACACGATGATGCACACACGCACACACACATGCACACACGCACACACACACAGAAACACATACACACACACACTTTTATACTTATCCTGAAAACCTTGTGCACAGGACAAACTCCAGAAATGCTCGGAAAACCCCTGTGGAGAAACGTTGGCTCTACTCTCTCTGCACAGACGCTCTTAAACCTGTTGAGATGTTTTCCATCATTTTCTGTTATCTTTTTCAGATTCTAGTATCCACAGTATTTTGACCCTACTTTGCATATGGGAAGGATTCATACGAGCATGCAACCATAGAACAGCAGAAATCTAATTGAGCTCGATGTACAGCTCTACCAGGCAGTCAGATCATTGCTGAACTGGCCGAAATGTAAAATCAAGACTCCGCTTATCCCGTTAACATTTCACACCCTTGCTTACTAAGAATAAAATAGATAAATAATGCCCTTATTTCTGCAAGGTCTGTGCTATAACCACGGCAACTTAATTCCATCGAGATACCTGTACGCATTCGGATATTTCATCAATCTGATAAACACAGCTCCGCAAATTCACATGCGTGTACTGGAAGCCGGCTCAAGACTCTATCAATGTCTCCCACCCTGGTAAGCCAACTATTAAATCAGATATCACTAATTTAGTCTGTCCCTGATTCTGTGCTCCATGCTTTCTTGCCTGGCTTTCTGATGATATTATCCTCTGTCGAGTTATTTCAAAATCTCCTCAGCAAAACTCCCCGCTAGAAATTCAGGACTAGATCTGTTACAGTGCAATCTGTCTGAACAACAGAATCACAGCTTCCGGGGATCCATTCACAAATTTCCAAAAGTCGGAAAGTTGTGGGCTAAACGGTGCCATATTTGTTAGCAATGATGCCTCACAGCGGAAGAGCCCGGGTTCAATTCCGGCTTTGGGTGATGTCTGTGTGAAGTTTGCACGTTCTCCCCATGCCCACATGGGTCTCATCCGTGTGCTCCTGTTTACGACTGGAACAAACTTGTGCAGTCTACGTGGATATACAGTCTATATTCAGTCTTTCCTAAGTTGTCCCTCAGATTAGCTGTGCTAAATTGTCCCTCAGATTCGCCATGCTATGGCCTGCTTCTCCACTGCAGTTTTTCAATGGATTATTTTGTTTTCTTCCTTCTCCTTCTTTTCAGCCACTCGTCCTTCAGTTTTTATATTCATTTCCATGTGGCACTGATAATAATCCAGGCAATAGGAATTATCAGTTCCCGTTTGTACATTTCCCAGCCAGCTCTGGATTTTGCTTTTACTGCAACAGCTCATCCCAACTTCTACATATTTGAATGGTACCGATGTGGACAGAGCCTTTTGGCCGATCACCCTCTCACCTCAGTGTGCTGTGCAGGCACTTGTCTACATCCCTGATTCAGGTGGAAGAGAGGCAAAACATTATTCAGGATGTACGCATTCTACTGCAGAAAGGCAAACATAATTAGACAAACTATTACTTTTACTATTCCGAATTTCGTCATAGAAACCGAACATACTGAGCAGCTGTGCCCCAAGCCCATTTCTGCTCTCCCCATGGAAAACGTTATCTTCATCAGCAATGGTCGCTGATTAATCCTTCGAGAGTGTGATGTACTCAACAGAATCCATCACTGAGTAACTTTAATTTCCTCACTACCTGGAAGGCACACACTTGCCCTGTGCACTCCCGATGCATGAAGTGGACCACGCCTTTACAAGAGATATCCAACTAGGTCACAATGTGGCAGGTTGGCCATCACCAAATGGCAGCATTTCCTTGGGAACTGCAGCAGCATTGCAGGCGCCAGCACCACACACAGCAATCGCAAGGGAACCAGCAGAACTTACACTGGTGCCATGGCGTTTGCCTAACTGGGATAGCCACAACATTAGCAGAAGCAGCACAGGCATCAGCAACAGGGCACCAACGGCAAGGGCACTAGTCTAATCAGCACCAGCAGATCTGATGCCAGCCTCACTTGCACTAGCCACAACAGCGCCAGCGTCTCCGAGCCCCGACTCTCACTTTCAATGCGTTTTATAAGTTTGAAGTATATTTTTCAATGGTGATGTCAAATCATTCTGTAATGCACAATTGATTTATATATTTGTACATATCTACAGATCAGGTTTCATGTTGTTAACGTGGCCAAATCCATTGCAGGTTGAGTACAGATCCTGTTTTTAATTCCAAGATTTGGTCAGTATAATCCAGTATTTTCAAGGAGGTAGCTCACTCTCTGAAACAAACGTCTTCTATGACTGAATCCGATGTCATTATCTGCTTGCATCAATTGAAAAAAAACATGTACATTTGATGAAACAGCAATATGCAACACGTGTCCTCAGGGGTGATGAATGTCTTTGGGAATGCGTCACCTCAGATTTTAATGATAACTGCAGCAGAAAGGGCACATCACCATTTTGAAAACAATGGAAAAATTGATATGGCTTGGAAAATAATCCACATGCCCCCTGCTGTCATAGGTTTTCCCAAAAAGTGCAGATAACGACTGAAGTTGTGGACATCCGTGTGTGAACTATTCTCTGGCCTTATCAAATGTGTGGTTCCAGTTATATAGAAGTGCAAGCAGTCTTTTTTTTCATAAAGCCGTCTTGAAATAGTCCTGCGATTCCACATTACTCCCACAGCCGGTAATAAGCCACTATTTGGAACTCGCATTTCTAAATTATCAATTTAATTGAGGTAGTGGAATAGAAGGAAAATTTTCTGCAGGAAGGTATCAGTCGGAGTCAGAGAAAAACACAATGGATTCAAATCAATAATCAGAGTGGGTTATCTGATCACACTAACTATATATTCGGGAATTGTTTGTGCATGGAATTGCATTGAATATATGTCATTAACCAGAGAGGAATAACTGAAAAGCAATCGCCATGCATTCTGGCCAGTCTCTTTGAGTAGAATTGTACTGAGTATAGGTCAGTAAACAGAGTGGAATGCCGACCAACAGTGACCATACAAAAGTAGAAACATCTGTACATTTGGAATTGTACCGAGTGTGGATACATAAATGGAAGGAAGGATTTTATTCGATTTTGTCATTTGTTGTTATTGGAGAATGACCTCTGCATTTTCTAGACTTGCATCAGTGTCTTGCCAATGAAATTGATGGAAAAACTAAGTAGATTGCACTTGGTTTTATTAGTTGTTAATGAGTATACAAAGAACAAAATGTCGCAATATTTCCATGTTTTCCAACAAACTAATTTAGCAGAATAAGACCTCAACATGTTCCTGACACAGAAACCAACCGATAGCACTCTAGCATTATTATATTCCATGTAGTGCTACATAGATACTTTCCTCTATAAATTAGCTCAGGTGCTTTTCTTAGATGTTTACTGTTCCTGGTGAAACCTGTTTCTGGTTTCAAATGATTAGAGAAACTATGCTGTGAAGGTCGCATTCAGATTCCTATTTTCGAACAATATTGGAAGCTGTTTGCATCTGTCAAAATGAAGCATCTGAAGATTTGTTCTCGCGAAATGATGTTATCATATATTAGTCTACTCTGCAAGTCTATTAATTATTATTACGATTATTGTGTGCAGACATTGTGTTGTCCTATTCCTTTCAATTCTCTCCACTCTCCTTTTTTCCAATTGCTTTTCTGTTCGTTAATTCCATATTTTTTTATGGAATTGATGAAGATCAGTCATCCCAGTGCCGATCATTGCGCACTTCACTGACTACAGTCACCAATCCTCTTAAATCCCTACTCCTTTTTCTCTGTTTTGGAACGAGGTTGTGTTCCATTCTTCTGCCTGTCGCCTTACAACACATGTTCTGAGGTTAGACATGTTTTGTTGTAACTTTGATTTGATTTCATTGGTTATTGACTCATGGATTGGTATGCAGTGAAAAGTATTTTTTTTTGTACGCTACACAGACAAAGCATGCCGTTCACACAGAAGGAAAGGAGAGAGCGCAGAATATAGTGTTACAGTCATAGTTAGTGAGCAGGGAAAGATCAACTGAATGCAAGGTAGGTTCATTCTAAAGTCTGATGACAACTGGGATAGAAACATAGAAACATAGAAAAACTACAGCACAAAACAGGCCCTTCAGCCCCACACGTTGTGCCGAACATATCCCTACCTTTTAGGCCTACCTATAACCCTCCATCCTATTCAGTCCCATGTACTCATCCAGGAGTCTCTTAGAAGAACCTATTGTTTTAGCCTCCACCACCAATGAAGGCAGCCGATTCCACTCGCCCACCACCTTCTGTGTGAAAAACTTCCCCCTGACATTTCCCTGGTACCTACCCCCCAGCACGTTAAACTTTTGTCATCTCGTAGCAGCCATTTCCACCCTTGGAAAAAGCCTCTGAGAGTCCACCCGATCTATGTCTCTCAACATCTTATATATCTCTTTTAGGTCTCCTCTCATCCTACGTCTCCCCAAAGAGAAAAGACCGAGCTCCCTCAGCCTATCCTCATAAGGCATGCCACTCAATCCAGGCAACATCCTTGTAAATCTCCTCTGCAACCTTTCAATCTTTTCCACATCCGTCCTGTAATGAGGCGACCAGAACTGAGCACAGTCCTCGAAATGGGGCCTGACGAGGGTTTTATATAGCTGCAACATTATCCCCAGACTCCTAAACTCAATCCCTCGATTGATAAAGGCCAGCACACCATACACCTTCTTAACCACCTCCTCCACCTGCGGGGCCGATTTTAGAGTCCTATGGACCCGGACCTCAAGGTCCTTCTGATCCACTACAGTACTAAAATTATTTCCCTTCATATTGTACTCCTTCATCCCATTTGACCTGCCAAAATGGATCACTACGCATTTATCTGGGTTGAAGTCCATCTGCCACTTCTTCGCCCAGTCTTGCATCCTATCAATGTCCCTCTGTAACTTCTGACATCCCTCCAGACTATCAACAACCCCACCAACCTTCGCTTCATCGGCAAACGTACCAACCCTTCCCTCCACTTCCTCATCCAGGTCAGTTATGAAAATGACAATTAGCAAGGCTCCCAGAACAGACCCCTGGGGCACACGACTGGTGACCGACCTCCATTTAGAAGAATACTAATCTATACCCACTCTCTGCCTCCTTTGGGCAAGCCAGTTCTGGATCCACAGGGCAGCAGCCCCTTGGATCCCATGCCCTCCAACTTTTTCTCGAAGCCTTGCATGGAGGATCTTATCGAATGCCTTGCTAAAATCCATATAAACCACATCTACCGCTTTCCCTTCGTCAATGTGTTTAGTCACATTTTTGAAGAACTCCACCAGGCTCGTAAGGCACGATCTGCCTTTGACAAAGCCATGCTGAGTATTCTGGAGCATACTAAACCTCTCTAAATGCTCATAAATCTTGTCCCTCAGGATCGTCTCCATCAGCTTACCAACCACTGAGTTTAGACTCACCAGTCGGTAATTCCTGGGCTATCCCTATTCCCCTTCTTGAAATAGGAATCACATCCGCAAACCTCCAATCCTCCAGCACCTCTCCTGTCTCCATCGACGACGCAAAGATCTTCACCAGAGGCTCTGCAATCTCTTCCCTCGCCTCCCACAGTAAACTCGGGTACATCCCATCCGGACCCGGCGACTTATCTGTCTTGATGCTATTCAAAGATTCCAGCAGAACCTCTTTGTTAAAGTCCACATACTCAATCTTTTCAGTCCACCGCAAGCCCGCAGTACATCCACCCAGGTCCTTCTCCTCTCTGAAAACCGAGGCAAAATACTCATTAAGCACCTCTGCTATTTCTACTGGTTGCGTACAGACTTTCCCGCCTTCACCTTTTATATGCTCTTTAACTTCACGTCTCATTCTTTTACTCTTCACATATTTATAGAGCACCTTAGAGTTTTCCTTAATCCTGCCTGACAAGGCTGGTAGGATTAAGCTGGTTTTGAGTCGGTTGGCACGTGTCCCCAGCCATTTGTATTTTTTTTTCCAGGTGGAAGAAGGTGGAAGATGTCTGGGGTGCATGGCGTCCTTAATTATGCTGGCTGCTTTTCCGAGGCATCGGGAAGTGGAGATAGTGTCAATGGATGTGAGGCTGATTTGAGTGATAGATTGGGCTTCATTCACGACCCGTCGTTTATTACCTACTGAATCATCAGAAAATCAGCGTGTTTGGCATGAATTGGACTTATAGCGTTTTTAATAGAATATAATAATGCACAACCTTGCTTTTACAAATATTTATCATATTCTGTGTTTATAGATGCTTTTTCATGCTTTGTTCTTCGTATCGCAGGCCGTTTGTTAAATGGTCTATAGTTACTTTGGCTTTTTCTCTCTGCCGGTACAAAAAATGCCTTTGATGTTGTTACAACGAATGTTGATGAATAGGTAATACTGTCCCTATTGTCTCTCCTCACTCTTTATATTAATTTATTTGGTTGCCCTACATCCAAACCAGAGGTTCTGTCCTCTCTTTGATTAGCTTGTTAATTTTTTAACGAAAAAGTGTTTTGATTTGAATTCTTTCAGCGCTATTTGGCAATGTAAATCCACCGCTCCGACATGCGTTTCCTTTCCACGTGCTCTGAATCCTCATGCACTTGTTCAGTCAGCCTGGAATGTGCTGCCAAGTGAGCTTGCCCTGTGGTCAGAGTGAACATTTTCAATTATGTCCATATCACTCTGTATCTATCAGATCCAGCCTGACCGACACCAGAGGGCCGCGTCGGAGACAGTTTACCTCCACAAGCTCCTGCTGAGACATTCCGAGCAAGCAATGTTTAGCTTTGTTTCATTGACTATTGATTCCCTTTGGAATTCGCTTCCTGCTCACGAGATTTGTTATGGGAAAATAATTCGTGTTTTCATTATGCTGACTTCTGTAGCTCTTTTGTGCTGTAAAGCAAACGTCTGTGGAGTACATCTGTAAACTTTGGGATATTTCACACTCGGATTTCCCTGTTGAGGTAACCTGTATGAGTGAAAACTGTGCTGCAGTAGTATAGAAGACGTGTAGCTCTGCAACATCCGCATAACATGACGTGTGGAACAATGCATTGTTATGCAACATGTTATGCAACATCTGCATAACATTATTATTCAACATGTTATGCAACATCTGCATAACATGACGTATGGGACACACGTCGTGTAATGCATTATGTCTACTATCTGTGCTGTCTTACGCAGGATGCATATCCCATTCTTATTGTAAACTTCCTGGTTTTACGGGTGTATTCATAGACTATCAGACCAAAAGATGTAGGAGCAGATATCGGCCAATCGGCCCATCGCCTCTGCTCCACCAACCAATGAGATCATGGCTGATATGGAAAGATAATCCTCAATTCCATTTCTCCACCTTGTCTCTGTAACCCTTGATTCTCTTTATTATTTTAAAAATCTGTATGTTTTATTACGTTTCAATTTTGCGGGGGCATGTGATCCTCAATACTGCTCTAATTCTGAAAATACACTGTTCCTCAGCATGTGGGTGGATTTACTGATCCTGGGAGAAATCTGATTCAGGAAGTTACTTTATTTCTGAATGTGGACAGAAGCTGAAAGTTGAACATTCCTGTGATGCTCACATTCCTGGTCTGGATACTATCTTGCGCTGTGCGTATCTCGCCAAGCTGCGACCTCTATGTGTCCGATACAGTAACAGAAGTGATCATGGGAAACAGTACAAAGTACCATGTGTCAGATTCTGCGCCAGAGTTTTGGTTTAATATGACACGCTGAGGACGGTCGGCGCCTGGAGACCGCCTATTCATTGGCATTATGTGCATTAATGCAGGGGTTGAACAAGACATGAGTTTATTCCTGAGTAGAACGTACCTGGGCAGTGTATTTGTCTGCATCTCGTATTTCCTTAACTTCGCTATCGTTGTACACGATCTGGCGACAGGACGTGGGTGATAATTCTTTGAGAATGTGCTAACATCATGTGTGTTTCAAACACTCAAGCATTCTGTCTAAATTAGTGTCACTTCAGGATATTCATTTGGGAGGATGTCTGGCTCAACTGATGCCAATCCTGGGTGTCGGTCGGTATACTTTGGCGTCCGATGTCGAAACGTAACACATCATGTGCTAACTCTCTCAAAAGCATAAAATAAGGCATACAAAATCACCAAAACCTTTGAATTATCAAACAGCCTCCTCCTGTTAGACTGATTTGCGCATTGAATATTAATCCTTTATTTGGTGTGGAATTGAGTTACGTGGATGAAGTCCTGGTAGAGATTTTAAAACAATAAATTCTGATTGAGGCCCAGTCCACAAAAAGTTTATTTCAAAACGGCTTCCCTTAGTGACTGAACCAGAAAAGTAGAATGCATCATCTGTAATACTGAATATGCTTACTCACCGTCTCTGTCTTACAGTTAATTTATTGGGCATTCTGGTCCTGTCCCGGAATAAATGTGGCCTCTCCACCTGTACAACTCGCTACCTGCTCGCGATGGCAACAGCAGATCTGCTCGTCATTATCATTGTAGTTATACTTACCACCATCAACGAATATTATTTTCCGATTAGTTTCCTGTACATCACACCTGTATGTAGTGTCAAATCTGTCCTAATGGGTGCAACCACAGAATGTTCCGTCTGGTTCACCGTAACATTTTCGTTCGATCGATTTGTGGCCATTCGCTGTCGGAAGTTGAAAACAAAATATTGCACTGGGAAAACTGCGACAGTGGTTCTTGCAACAACTGGCATTCTGCTCCTTTTAAAAAACATTCCCTTCTCCTTTACAAAGGACCCTATATTCATATTCAGAAATGTACCGTGGGGCTGTCAAACAAAGCTAAGCTCTTTCACTGATCGCATCTGGATTGGATTTCAATTGTTTGATAAGGTTGTGAATCCATTGCTCCCATTTGGTTTAATTATACTGATTAATGCTCTGACAGTTAGACATATTTTAATAAAAAGTAGAGTCCGTAAGGGACTGATGGCTCAGCGCATAGATGGAAATAATCGTGATCCAGAGATGGAGAGCAGAAGGAGGTCTATCATTTTACTATTCACTATATCTGGAACCTTCATTCTCCTTTGGTCGGTCAATGTTGTACAATTTGTATATGTTAAGGTAATAGGAATATTTTCCACCAGCGACTCTGCATATATATTACAAGATGTAGGAGGTACGATGCTCAATTTAAATTGTTGCACAAATACATTTATTTATGTGGTCACTCTTTCCAAGTTCAGAGAGCAAATGAATTTGGTGTTGACATACCCTTTCAAAGCAATTATACAGAGACTCATCCAATTGGGAAAATTCGCCCGATGACTGATAGTTCACTCAATGGATGAGCATCTTCGTACGATCACTTTGATCCTCTTTTGACCACCAGTAAGCATCTTCCCAACACTATGCTAACCTTCAGCCATTTAACTATGCTCATCCAATGTGTAACATGTCACCTCAGCAAATCATGCAGCAGGATAGTGTGATCTGCCTACTTATGAGTCAATCACGCATTCTATGCAAATCAGTGGCCATGCAGCATTTTGACAGTTCAGCGACTCATTGGAGTTTGTCCGACGTATGAGAATCATCAGTTTGGAGGAAATGCACCATTAAGCCTTCAATTTAAGCTGACTAATACACGCACAATTCCTGATTTACTGCCCCATTGGCCAATTAGTGAACAAAGTAAGAAGTTTCACAAGGGCAGTTTAAAGTCCAACAGGTTTATTTGCAATCACGAACTTTCGGTGCGCTGCTCCTTTATCAGGTGAGTGGAGAGGTGCATTCACAAAAACGGCATAAAAGGACAGAGACTCAATTGCAAGAAAATGGTTGGAATGCGAGTCTCCATAAGTAAAAGAAAGTATCTACATGTATAGGGAATGCGACTGGAGAGAGGGATAATCACAGTTCAAAGGTGTGTGAATTGTCTCAAGCCAGGCCAGTTAGTAGGATTTTGCAAGCCCAGGACAAATGGTGGGGGTGACAGGTAGTGTGGCATGAACACAAGATGTCGGTTGAGGCCGTCCTCATGAATGCGGAACTTCCCGATAGGAAGGAAACACTCATGCCTGGTGATTGTCACACGATCGGGATCTTGGGTTCAGGTCACACTACATTTAACCCCCACCTTTTGGCATGGGCTGGCAAAATCCTGCTAACTGTCCTGGCTTGAGACAATTCACACCTCTTGAACCTGTCATTATCTCTCTCGCCCCTCGCATTTTCTGTACCTGTAAAAACATGAATACTTGTACAGACTCACATTCCAATCATCATCTTGCACTTGAGTCTCTGTCGATATATGCTGTATTTGTGAACCCACCTCTCCACTCACCTGATGAAGTGGCATGCTCTGAAAGCCCGTAATTCCAAATAAACCTTTTGGACTTCAACTTGGTGTTGTGAGATTTCTTATTGTGCCCACCTCAGTTGAGCACCGGCATCTCCACATGATGGCCAATTTCTGAATGTAGTTATAATTTAGTTAACTGATAAGTCAAAATGAGGCCATGTGGTTCATCGCCCGCCAAGGCACTGACGATATATGGAGAGAGCTAGAGTTGTCTGACATTTGAAATCAGTTGAGAAGCACGGCATTGGCCTTTCACGAGTTTGTAGTGATCATTCATGATCTGGGGTCTGGCAAATGTGCCCCAGGTGTTCCCAGCGTGTGGCCTCAATAATGAGATGGAAATCCGTGGTAAAAACTTTCAGTGAAAGGGACAAATGTGGAATATCACCACGACCATTAAAAGGTTAATAATCACACAAATTTCAAATTCACACCAGCTGATGTGGGAAATACGGCAGGTCTTTACTTCAACAGCCACAGATTAGAGTAAAGGACCATTCGCTGTCGCAAGATAGGCTTTAGTCACACAGTTTTCACACGACAATTTAATTGAACTAAGCAGCTCATATGTATCCATTGTGGCAAGGAACAATGGAATTTCGGGAACATTGTACGCCGATATCCAATGAAGCAGGCATGATGAGTCAGTTCTCCCGCCTCCCAGCCGTGTGTTTCCCGCTGGGGCGAGCGGCGCATTGTTTTCTAGCGGTGGGATTCCCTGGTCCCGCAACTGTCAATGGGAAGGTCCTCTGACGTCACCCCTTGCCGGCTGCAAACCCAGGGCCAGGGATATGTTGCCGGCAGGACCGGAGAATCCCGCTGGTGCGAACGTCCGGAGAATTCTGTCCAAGTTATCATTGATTGATGATATTGAGGGCGATTCTCCAGCCCCTCTGCCCAGCTCGATTGGAACAGCGAGCTGAGACGTCAGTGCGGGGAGTGAAGTGGGACTCGCGACTGGCACCTTACAAATGATCCCCACCAACGGGGACAAGGCGTTAGCACAATGTTGGTGGGGACAGAGGCCGTCGAGTCCCCTTCCCCCGGATGGGCAGGGGGAGAGGGTGCCGCTCAGTCAGTGTCAGCCCAGCACTACCTGCCTTACCCCATAGCACTTGTACTGGCCACTTTGACACTGCTCAACGGACACCACGCAGTGGCAAGGGCGCGGGACCAGAGGGGGCCGGGCCTACTGCGGGTGGTGCGTACTCGGGGGGGCGATCTGTGGTGTTGGTAAGGAGATGTGCTGCACACTCTCAAATGGGGCTGGTGGCATTAGGAAGGAGGAGTCTATCAACGCTACATATTTGGCGGCTGATCCGGGCTGCAAATTGGTAAGGGGGGAGGGGAGATTGGGATTCTGCATTGGGGGTGGCAGGTAAGCCATCGCTCGGGCGTTCAGTCTGCCGCCGATTAAACGGTTGTGTTGGGAAACAATTGAAAGGCCAGCAATTGGGAGGCTGGCAATGGAGGGGGCCAATGCATATCTACCGACCTCAACATTGGCAGATCGTCACGTGGACAGTCTCCTGCTGAGCGCACTGATTCCGGCTTCTCCAGCGGGATGAGGCTGCCCCCCGCAGCCCTCCCCACCCCCCTTCCCCCCACGCCGCCTTTCCCCACCCCACCCCCTCCCCTCCCACTGGTGTGATTTCCCCTGAGCGAATCTGTGGAACACAAAATGTGGGAGATTTAAAAAAAAGTGCGCCCAAAAGGACGGAAGGAACATCTCTCGTTTTCCTGCTTGTGCACGTAGTTCTTTTTGGGAGGCAGATTATGGAAATCTTTTAAATGTGGATGTTGTAATCGTAGACTGGAGGAATTTGGTGTCAGTGTGAGAATGTTATGATGATGATATTAAATCAGGCGTTGAAAATTGGCTGGAAAAATATTTTAAAATGTGAAGTTATAATAAAGAAAAAGGGAGGATCCTCTTCCTTATTTTGTTGTGCACTGTCGCTTTAAGAAGCTGAAAATAAGACTGGCAGAATTAATTTTGGCTATTGTTGTTTTACACCACGTGTTATACACCCCTGCTCGTGCATGCCGAATAGTTATGGGTTGTATGATTGAACTTGTCTTGTTTTCTGTCTGATATTGTGCCTTGAAATTCATCAGTATGGTTAATAGTGAAGACGGTCGCACGTTAGAGGTAGTTAAAGATGGGTTGATCAGATGTGTAGAACAGTGGCAGATGTGATTAAATGCTCATAAGTGTGAGCTGGTGCAGTTTGGGGGTATTTGATCAATGGAAGGACACGAGGAAGCTCATGGGAACAGATGGATCTTGAGGTACTAATTCACAGATCCTTGAAGGCTACAGAGAAGTTGAATGACATAGTTAAGAAGTCATATGGCACACTTGCTTTTACCTGTCGGGGGATCGTGTATAAGAGAAAGGAGCTAATGTTGAAGCTGGACGGCACGTTGGTTAGACCACAGCTGCAGTGTTGTGCGCAGATCTGGCCACGTCCATATAGGGAGGATGTGACTGCAATAGATAGGGTGCCGAGGATATTCACCAGAATTCTGCACGGGTGGATCATTCGAACTATAAGGAGAAATTAGATAGGCTTTGATTGATTTCCTTGGAGCAGGAAATGCTGAGGCGAGATGTGAGTTGCAGTCTCAGTGGACGAAATTTTAACCTCAGGGGCGACTGCAGACGAACATTTCGGCAGTTCAGCGGCGGTCTTATGGCATGTTTTCTGATGCTGGCGTCTGATTCAAAAGGGAAATATGTGTGTTCCAGATCTGCGATGTAAAGTGCCTGGGGTACAGATTTGACAAAGATGGATTACACACTGTCGAAGAGAAGGTTATGGCCATGAAAGGTGTTCTGACTTTAAGGACCACAACGGAGTTGAAGTCTTTCCGAGGTCTCATAAATTTCTTTGGAACATTTATAACGAACTTGGGAACACTGTTGCCCCCACTCACGCCCCTCCCCTCCCCCCCCCCCCACCCCCCGCTCCCCGCCACAACCTCTAATACTGTTTAGAAGAAAATCAAAAACGTTCGTGGCAAATGTTACAAGAAAAGGTATTTTCAAACGCCAATATACGATAACATTATGACCTCCCACCACTTATTGTAACCTGCGACGCCACCCGCTATGGGATAAAAGAGGCTTCATTGCACCGTTTGGACGACGGGATCACGTACGAATCTCAAACATGATGCATACACAATGGAATTATGCCCAGATCGAACACGATGGTTTGGCCATAGTGTTTGCGTCAAAAAGGTTCCACCAGTAAGTCCGCAGTCGGCATTTCACCATAATAATCGAACACAAACAAACTTCTGTCGGGCCTCTTCAAGGAAGACAAGGTGATTTCTCCCACCACATCAGCCCGGTTCCAAGGCAGGGCACTGCTGTTCGGTGCTTATGAATATAACATAGAACATTGTCCAGATAGGCATATATCCAACATGGATGCTTTTAGATACCTGCCCCTACCCGCCAGCCTCCCTTCTCCTCCGAAAATGGATCAAGTCGGCATCCTTCTAAACTGCATAGACACATTGTCAGCAGTCGCGAAGCAAAACCAGACACGGATGCAAAACGATACCCCATTGGCGAAATTCTGCTACGTCCTCCAAAGTGTTGGACCACAAGGGTGTTGGTCAGAGTATGTTATACGTTATCTCTCTCTAAATATCAGGATTTGAGTGTAGAAAATAGCATTAATTGTGGGGAGCCCGGGTGGTTTCTCGCCTTCAGGCCAGCGATATTAACTTCAATAATTGCATAATGGCTATCCAATACTTGTCGTGATCTATGAAGACGCTTCAGGCTTGGCATGGTCAGTAATATCGAAAATCTGGTCAAGCGGTGCAAACCTCTCAGGAAAACTTTAATATCCCACCAGTCGCCTTTTTGCAACCTTGGGAATGGCATGGAGACCTTTGTGCGAGCACATGCAGACTTTGCAGGGCCATTCATGGGCTTCATGGTTCTAATACTCATTAACACCCCTTCAAAATGGAACAATGATCACCAGATGGCCTCTACTACCTCTTACAATGCCATAGACAAAAAAAACTTCAACAATATTGTAGTATGCATGATGCACCGAAAGTTCTCGTGGTGGACAATGGGACCCCATTTACCAGCGGGATGGTACCAAGACCTTCATGAGAACAAATGGAGTAAGGCGTATCCACATGATACTCTGTCACCCATTCTCAAATGGCCTGGCTGAGCGAATGGTCCAGAAATTACAAAATGGCATGAAGAAACAAAACACGGTTTCGCGAGTAAGAGTGCTCCCATGTTTCCTTATTTTCTATCGCACTGTTCCACATATAACGATGGGGATAGCCCTGGCGCAGCTATTCATGGGCCAGCGCCTTCAGACAATGTTTAGCCTGACGTCTATAAATTTTGCAGGCAACAAGAAACCCTGAGAAGTGGTCAAAGACTGAATGAAGACTTCAAACCAGGAGATGTGGTCCAAGGGCGGAACTACGGTGATGGCTGTCCATGGATATTGAGTGCTATTTTCGAGGAGAAAGGGCTTGTGTCGTATAATGTAAAAATAGGGAGAAGGGCTTCAATAAGCACGCAGGTGATCTCCGTCACACAAAACCCTCAATACGGGCAACTGCTTATTTGGAAGAGCCACCGTTGACATCCTGCAGGCCGGCCTGTGGATGGGAAACGTCGCGTTCACAAAAGTCACGAACGATTCATCTGGTTGATGAACATTCTGGCTCCGATATGAGCATTGGTGGCGGACACCCATTCAGATTTGGTCTCCAAAGATGAGTGCCCTGTTGTTGTTCTTCGTGGAAGGGGCATTCGCCTGTCTGTTACATTTGTACCCTCAACCAAACCCGAAAAGCAATGGTGATGAGACGCCAAGCAAAGAGAAGGAGAAGATTCCACCGCTTTGGGACCGAGGAGGAACCCTTGGACAGGCGGAGTGATGAGGCGTGTGACACCCCCCATGAGGTCCATGGGGAATCATGATTGATCTCCCTGTGTAGCTCGATGATTATGAATTCCCTGAATGACTGGCTGCATTCCTCCCAGCTGGAACTTGTTATGTGAGCCTTTTATAAGCAGGCCCAGGAATGGACCCACTGAGCTGCAGTTTGAGACAGCGACTAGCGTGTGTCTCCCTCGGTAGTAGTTTTAATTTGTATTCTGCAATAAACTATGTTCCTTTTGAGTCGGGCGTGTTGACTCATTGCAGAGCTGAGAAGGTTTAGAACAAACTTGTCTCTGTTTTCTGCACGTCACAGGTAGCATAGCTACAGTTATCCAACATAAAGACAGCAACATACAAAATATTTCAGTGTTAGAAACTGATTACATAATAACTGCAGGTTTACACCCGAAATGCATTGATATATATATAGAAAAAACTTTGCAGCCGAGGTCCTCCACAGAATTCTGAGTGAGGAAAGTTAGTATGGTTGCATTCCCAAGCCACAACGGATGAGGAGGTGACGTGCTCCAGGAGGACGCAATAGCGATTGATCAATTCATCTTTGGAATGTGCCAGCCGGAGATGGAGGAGACCTGGCCGGGAAATATCCTCATTGCATCCGTCATGCAAAATGCCATCAACTGGTAATGAAAGTACAGTGGGAGAGGTGGAATTTTCCTTTTTTACCAAACACGGGAATCGTAGCGGGTGGGAAACAGACCATGCAAATCTCAGTTAAACGTCGGCGCGGATTTTCTGGCCTTGGAGAAAGCACGGCCATGGAGTTTACTGGAGTTTGGATCGGACAGGTTCAGATGGAGAGGGTCAAAATTGGAAATGGAAATGGACAATTGCTGGCTCAGAAGGAACGAATTTACTCTAGTTGTGGGAGCAGTGGATGACCATTCAGCGTCTAAAGAAAGGCGCGAGGTCTCTGAGGGGAGGAACGATACCCTCCAACAATAGTGAATGAAATCAAGCCAATTATTTAAAATCATTTATGAGGACACAAATCTGTGGATATAAAACAGGACAAGAGAACATTAGTCCAGTTAACACAATATCGGCTTTTGTAAAGAAAAATTAAGCCATAAATTTGATTACAAAAACATCTGAGAAGACAAAACATAACATATAGTGGTTACCACATAGTCCCCAACTAAGGTCTTTACTAACTTGGCTAAATATATTCAGTTCTTCGAACCACTATCAGAAATTTAGGCTGGATTAGTATGGTAGGTTAATGTGCTCCGATTCTCTATAGGCCTGTGCCAGTTACAGCACTACACATTCGTGACTAATTTCAGAGCAAGTGAACATTGGCGACAAGCAGCAGGCTGGACAGAAATTTGGCCACGCAAAGGAGAAACCACTGTGTAGGTTTAAATATGTTTACACAGCTTGGGGAAGGTGGGATGTAACGTTCAATAAGGATCAAGGCTGGAGTCACTGTCCTTCATCATTTACATCAAGAACATGAAGTCGGGAAATAGGAAGACAATTTCAAACTTTACAGACAAATGTAATTTCCAATAGAATGATGAAACAGGAAGAATGCAGCAAAATACCGAATGGATTATTGATAATAATGAATGCATTTGCACAGTGAAAATTTTCATGGTTTATTAAATTCACTGCAGCTCAATGTAAGCTGTTGATTTTTTTTGAACGATGATTAACCAAATATTCCATCAGAACTAAATCTCTGAATGGACCCGAGCCTTTGAGCATTTCATGATAGGATATTGAAAAATCACTTAGACAAGAAAGACAGATTAATAAGAGCCACACATTATTTGCGTTAATTTCTAAAGTAAGGGAAGTGAACAAAATGAACACAGTGATAATTGGAATGCTGCCATAGTGCTGTTGTGCTGTTTAAATGTCAGGAAGAGGATTATGTCTGCTTCTGTTCTGTAAATTCAATAAAAAAAAGAAATTTTAAGACTTTACATTGTCAACACATTGCCAAACATCTTCAAACAGCAAATTATTTATGTTTGCAATCTCTTCCATTGCTAAAACAGAGGCAGCCCCATTGAACGGGAAGATAACTCGAGAAACTGTACGATTTCAAAACCTAACCGAACTATTCTGCTCTGGTTAGTTACAGACAGTACAACTCGACAATGGCATACACTCCAGAAATGCGTAATCGCTCGCTTCAGGTATTCCACTCTAGTTTGTGACAGCCACTGCACACAATTCTACATTGACAGCACAACCATGCTAAACATTCCACTCTTGTTTGTGACTCTCACTATGTGTGATTGACTCTCAGTATGTGTGATATAACTCTTACTCCGATTGAATGTTTACATTTACTGAGGTCTGATTTGACATTGCCCTACATCCGACTCAACAAAAATCACCTGATAGTTCATAGAGTCCGCGGGTTACAAGAACTAATGATTAAAAATTGAATAGCTAGAAAAGAAACACACCGATAAGAGAAGAAATTTAAGACATCAGAAAATAACCTCACACATTGGTTGCCTTTATAAAAGAGAAAATAAGATCAATCGTTATTTTTGTAACTCACTAAGAAAAAAAGAAAAGGTGAGCTGACACACAGATTTGCACAACATTAATAGGAATATTCACTTCCCAGGGACTCTTTTAAGAACAAGGATTGGGTACAATATGTTCTCAGCCATATACAGTTGTCCCACCGTTCTCAGAGTGAAGCTTTGCATCCTTTCGTGTTGCAGTAATCTCACTCTTTTCAACTCTGGGATGATATATTCCACACATTGTTTATTTATATGAGGTGAGATCACCTGCACCATTTTGATGTTGCAACGTCGATCAAGAGCTTTTACTTTCAAATTGAACAGATTATTGGCTAAGTGAGTGGGTGAGGATCTGGCAGATGGAGTATAACGATGACAAGCGTGAGGTTATCCACTTTGGAAGGAATAATAGTAAAATTGACTATTAATTAAATGGTGAAAAATTACAACAGAGGGACCTGGGGGTCCTTGTGCCTGAATTGCAAAAACGCAGTTTGCAGGTGCAGCACGTGATCAAGAAGGTAAATGGAATGTTGGCCTTTATCGCGTAGGGGATGGAGTATAAAGGCAGGGAGGTCTTGCAGCAATTGTGCAAGGTACTGGTGAGGCCGCAACTCGAGTACTGTGTGCAATTGTGGTCCCCTTATTTGCGGAAGGATATATTGGCCTTGGAGGGAGTGCAGAGAAGGTTCACCAGGTTGATACCAGAGATGAGGGGGTTAGCTTATGAGGAGAGATTGAGTAGATTGGGCTTGTACTCGTTGGAGTTTAGAAGGCTGAAGGGAGATCTTATAGAGACATATAAGATAATGAAGGGGCTGGACAGGGTAGAGGCAGAGAGATTCTTTCCACTTAGAAAGGAAACAAGAACTAGAGGACAAAGCCTCCAAATAAGGGGGAGTCAGTTTAGAACGGAGTTATGGGGAACTTCTCTCAGAGGGTGGTGAATCTCTGGAATTCTCTGCCCATTGAAGCAGTGGAGGCTCCCTCGTTAAATATGTTTAAGTCACAGGTGGATAGACTTTTGATCAACACGGGAATTAAGGGTTATGGGGAGCAGGCGGGTAAGTGGAACTAAACCACTATCAGATCAGCCATGATCTTATTGAATGGCAGGGCAGGCTCGAGGGGCTTGATGGCCTACTCCTGCTCCTATTTCTTATGTTCTTATGTTCTTATTATGCTCAATTAAAGAACGCGTTTACATCACAGACTCAGTTACACTTTCCAAACACTGGAGGCTGCTGATCATATGAATTACCCAATGGAATTGGATTGTGTCCTCTCAGCAACAGCGCTGTCCAATCAAACACATGTCGTTTCTATTTATAATATTTTTCTCAGATGTCATTCACTACAATGTGAGTGTTGAGTAGTTAATTTCCCAGTTTCATGGTGACTGTGTTCAGAGTGACCTGTTGCACTTCCCAATGAAGCTGCCCTCTTCTCATGTTGACAGTAGGCATTAAAGGACGTTGATGACCACTGTTCAATGCAGAAATCAAATAATAAAGTCCCTTATAATGAAAGCAAAATATTTCAATACCTTAATCTATTACAGAATATCAAACTACTCACACATTTCTACCCACAAAGGCCCATCAGCAGATTACAGGACCTTATAAACAACGACGCTGGAAGAAGTGATATATCTGCAAATACGTTTACAGGCCCCTTCAAACCCACAGATTTAATACAGACGCTTCAAGCAATGAAAACTGTTTATTATATATAGCCGCTATACACCACAGGAAAACGGACGTTCAAATCGATGCAGGCGCTGATCACGTAAGGATACTATCGCTGATAAAAATGCACCAATTGTTACAGACTCTCCAATTAATTCAGACCCTCTAACCTATAAAATCGCCAGGCAATAAAAACTTCCGTATTCAGTGCAGACCTTTCAACGACTAAAAATCTTCCGACAGATAAAAACCATGCAACATGTAATACTTTACATTGAACAAAACCGTCAAGTAGAATCAGATCGTTACAAATACAAATGCCCCATTGGATACAGATTCGCCAACTGGTACAGAGTGCACATTCGGTGCAGAAACAACAGATAAATATTCTGCAGCTAATATTGAGCCTTCCCTTTTTTATAACGAAAGCATAATCTGGATTTCACACAATTGACCCAATAGATGCATACTCGCAAATATGGACAGATTTTGAAACAGATAGAAGGGGTCCAGTTGTAATAGTTCAAAAGCAATTGCAGTTCACCCCACCAACACAGAATTTCCTTTCAGAAACATACCCTCACCCCGCCCCCAACCCGCTACAAATGATCCAACTGTTACAGACTATTCAAACCAAAAAATAATGATTTCAGTGCAGAACAATCAAGATGTACAGACCCTCAAACATATATTTCTGTTGAGAACCCCTTCCTTCAATTTACTGATGCCATATTACCTGTGAGGATTGTATTTCTTCTATTTTCGTCTGTGGAGATTGACTTTACGACAATCAAGATCATCATTCGATTCTTGTTTTGAGATTTTTATCGCCAAGATGCGTTTCAAACTTGGTTCTTTGAATGACTGGTCTATCAGTGATACTGCTGGGCCAGCAGTTCCACCAAGTGCTATATTTCTCTTTACATATATTTTGCTCATGATCTTTTTCCGTGTTCACTATACTGATTTGACGATATATAGACACTAAATATTGAAGTGTTTATCTAATTTAATCGCAGACTGCCACTGAGACGGCTCGAGCGGCACGGTAGCACAGTGGTTAGCACTGCTGCCTCACAGCTCCAGGGTCCCAGGTTCGATTCCCGGCTCGGGTCACTGCCTGTGTGGAGATTGCACATTCTCCTCGTGTCTGCGTGGGTTTCCTCCGGGTGCTCCGGTTTCCTCCCACAGTCCAAAGATGTGCGGGTTAGGTTGATTGGCCAGGTTAAAAAATTGCCCGTTAGAGACCTGGGGTGTGTAGGTTAGAGAGATTAGCGGGTAAAATATGTGGGGGTAGGGCCTGGATGGGATTGTGGTCGGTGCAGACTCGATGGGCCGAATGGCCTCCTTCTGCACTGTAGGGTTTCTATGAGACATTGCTTCAAATTCAATGACAGTTCACCCGTTGCACTTACGAAACAGTCATGATGTGGAGATGCCGATGCTGTACTGGGGTGGACAAAATGAGAGATCACAGGACCCCAGGTTATAGTCCAACAGGTTGATTTGAAATCTCAAGTTTTCAGAGTGCTGTTCCTTCGTTATGTGCAGTGGAGAGAGGTGCGCCGGTACAGAACTTGTCGGCAGATTAACCATAGCCTGATACTCACAGGTAATCAATCGTGTCAATGGATAAGGGCAGACAGTGCAGTACAGTGAAGGGCAGCTAAATAAAAATTCATTTCCCATAATCACGAGTGTTAATAGAGAAATCTACCTAGTTAAGTATAATCACAATGTGCAAACTGTCAACAGGCTGCCTAACAAGTGAACGGGTCCTAGGAACCGATAACGTAGGGCAGAGAGATAGTTACAAATATTCCCGGTGTAATATGGTGCTAAACACTCTGCAAACTAATTCAGAAAGAGATACTTACATAGCGTGAAGCACAAAGCATAGCGTCGGCGACACAAGAGTGTGACATACAAATGAAATGCAGACAAAATGCAAACAAAATGCAATGTTTAATGCAGTGAAATCTATTTTATTGGAATGATTCAGGAAGCAGTATTACAGGTGACATTGGAATCACACATGGTAGCATTTCTTGAGTTACACAAATTTCAGATAGCTTCAGTCTTCTTCTCAGATGGGTTCTGCAGGATACACATCTCATTTCCATATCTCAATAAGCTTTGCAGCACAATATAGAAGATAGACATATCCCAGTTATCTGTGTCTCATCATACAAACATTCGCTGACTCTGCATTTCCCACCACTCATGATACAAACTGGAAAGAATTGATTGTACCAGCCACTACCCTCGACAGACTAGGTCTGTTTTGAGTGAAAATATGAAGCATTGAACTGTACACAATGTTCTTATTGTTGTCTTACAGGACCGTATGGAGAGCTTAGCTGTTCAGATTTCATAAATTGTATTCCAAGCCAGACAAATGCACAATCAACAACGATCCAAAACGGTCTAATTTCAGAATACAATACACTGAACGAGTTAACGTTTACTCAGTGTATCCTAAATGAGGAATAACAAAACCGATTTTTTCACAGTTTCCAATTGCGGTACCACAAAGTCTTACGTGCAGAAGAACTGCTAATAGCGATAATGATGAAAATGATACTGTGGCTTGAAGGGAGAAGCGTGATCGGATGGAAAAATGCACTGAGTTTCACGATCCGATCTTCCAGGCAAGTGGAATAAACCTGAAACAATTTGTACTTAAAAATCGTCTGAAGCAGAAGCAAGAGGAAGTTCAAAATTTTATGGAGGGTTTTTTTTAAAGTAGCAAAGTACAGATCCGTTAAACTCTTAGAGTGCACAGGAGGCCAGATTTGCAGGATCAAAAATGTTCCAAATGCATTTTAGGCTGCCTGTGACCAAACAATTAAACCGAGGCTATGGAGAAATCAACAAACATAAAATACGTTTGATAACATATTACAGAGGCTGGGAGCGTTAGATCAGAAAAAGCATCAGTTCCAAACATACGTGTGAGGGTTCAGGGAATTATTTAAGTGGGTTACAGAACCAAGATGAGCGGAAATATTTGAGACAATTGCATGCATAGTCAAATCGAATGGCAGTACCGATTTCAGTGGAAGAATGGCCTTCTCCAGTTTAACTCATCGCTTCTGCATATTATTTATTGAGAAAGTTACTCACGGTCTTTCATATTCATCTTACTCACACCTCCCCCGGCAAAAATGGGCTGCACCGGCATCATGCAGACAAACAACAAAATCAGTGTTTTCCTCATTCTCCAACGAACTTCTCTGAGTCACACTGAGATTACTAGAACATTGGTGCTATTTAAATAAAAGCACCGAGTATCATGTAGTTAATAATCACACGTGCACACGTGGCTCAAACGTTGGTTTAAACATAGGCATGTTTAATTGGGCATGTTAAAGATCCTGTTTACTAACTGAGACGAAATGAAAGAGATCAAGAACAAATGTTTCTCCCCCACCTGTTGTTCATTAATCCACGACAGAGTGATCTGTGTAATGATTGAACGAGTGATAGTTTAGGGGAATTGTTCACATCTTTAAAGTAAGATTATTTTGCGGGCAAGAGGCACAATCAGCCTGCAGGCTCCATATTTACTGTGCCTGCATACACTTATGTTCACTTTTCCACAGGTACTTCATTGTTGTGCGTTTGATTTGTTGGTGTCATGCCCATTGTGAATGTTACTTCTGAACCTCTTCCTTTATGCTTGCAGGGAACAATTCCAAATGGCAAAAATGCGCTTTTCTAAATGTGAGTCTCCTCCAGTGAATTATTTTCAGCATGATTCTGCTGAATTTTCATCATTTCATGGGATGTGGGCGTGGCTGAAGGACACAGAATTTGTTGCCTCACAATAGCCCTGATCTGAGAGACTGGCTTGGCCATTTCAGAGGGAGTTTGAGAGTGAACCAGATCGACGTGTGACCAGAATCGCATGTCAGCCAGCTGAGCAAATTGGACACAATTCAGCCCACTGAGTTATCATACAGCTTTAAATTCAAACACCTTCCAAGCATTCCAGTTTAATGAGACAAACAAGGACAGTACTTCATTCATCTCTTTATTTAATAATTCTAGTACCAACTCAAACATAAACAGTTACAACTCATTAAATCTTTAATGACGCTGAACATTTAAATTGCACTGTCACTTTAAATAAACAAGAACTTTAACTCTTTAACTGAAATATAGATGCTATCGAGTTTAGGACAAGCTTGCCAAGAAACATCCTCGATGTAGAATGTATCTTCTTCTCCCTGAAGCATCCTTCAGCGTACAGGCTTCTTCTTGCGATGTTTGGTCTCTTCGAATTATCACTCCCAAACAAAGGCAAAACATGCATTTTTATCCAAAATTCACCACCCAAAGATTATCTATCAACCAGCCAACTGTGCAACCAGAAACTGATCACATGGCACGAACATGCAATGACATTTCTTTTGAACGATGCCGTGATGCTTAGCTCATTTTACATGTCCCATTCAGAGCAGCAATAAAAGTCGGAGCCACACTGCCTCAGTTAATGTAAACAACTTCCCTGATCTGACCAACACAGGAAGCTTCAGGTCAGAGCTTCCAGACCGCTTTCGGACCTGCATCTGGTTTTAACCTATAGGTTGACCAAAATTCCCAGCATGCTTAGCTCTCAGCCAGACAAACATTTTAAAGACACTGTTGTCATTATTGTTGTTAAATCATTGTTGGAGCCGTTCTTTCTCCACAAAGGGTATTATTCAGCTCGGTTGACTTTTCATGAAAACAATAATATGTTCATGGTCAGCATTACTGAGAATAACTTTCAATTGAGGTTTGTATCTATTGACTTTTAATTCCAACAGCGACGGTGGATTTTCAATCACATCCCGGGAACATGAGCATAGATCTCTGGATGGCTCATATACTGAAACCCAAAACACCAACGCCCCTGTGGTTAGCAGAGCTGTAACTGAGCATCCCAGGTTCAAACTTTTCAAAACGATGTCTGAAGAAGAGTTGGAGTGTTCTCGCTCGTGGCCTGATAGAAGTCAATCTATGAACGAATATCACTAACAAGTATTCGCCGGCCAATCTGTCATTGGTCATTAGAGTTTATACCAATAGCTGAAATTGGAGTTTCTAACAATAGCTATAATTCAATAAAATTTCAATGCCTGTGCTCGGGGGTTGGGTTGTGCGCGAGAGGGGAGGGAGATTTTCTGAAGCTATAAAGAAAATCAAGAATTTAATTCACTATATGTAAGGGCATCTTTTTCTCAATTTCCTGTTCTCGTTCCTTCATCTCTCTCTGTTCCTTTCTCACTCTCTCTCTCTATTCGTCTCTTCCCGTTCTGTCTATTTCTCTCTCTCTCCCGATGCATACCTTGTTTCCGTTCTCACATAACTACATCCCTCACTCTAACTCCCCCCTTTCTCGCTATATGCTTGGCCAACATTTATTTTCTTGCTCTGGTCCACATTACTTCAATTTGCTCTTCTCCCCCCCCCACCCCCCCCCCACCCCCACCCCACACCCCTACACCCCACCCCCACCCCCCTCTACTTTATTAATCATCCTATCTTTTTTTTTCTCTCTCTCTCTGTCTCCCTGCTCTACCCATCAGCGCAGCTGGTTAAATCTTTCCAACTTTTAGTGTCTGTGAGTTTGTTAAATTTTAGCCTGAGAACCGGACGTGCGCTGTCACAGGTCACCTCCTGTCTGACACTCTATTTGCAAGCTACCCCTGGATATGAAACGCTATCTGACTGCCAATCTGCGAATACGTTAAAGAAACTCTTCAGTGTATGGCATACATGTAGCATTAAATCAATTTTGTATACACGGTAACAGACATGAGCAGAAAATATGAATGGAGGGAAAATCAGCACTATGTTAAAAGGAACTGGTGCAGACTCGAAGGGACAAATGGCCTTCATCTGTATCTCGGGGATTCTATGAATCTATGATACTATGAATAGTAGTTCGTTAGAAATATGGGGCACTTGCCTTTATCAGCCGCGTCATAGTGTATAAAAGCAACGAGCTATTGTTGGAGTTGTACAAATAATTGGTTAGGCCACAGCTGGAGTATTGTGTGTAATTCTGGTCACCTCACCACGAGAAGGATATTAATCCACTCGAAGGGGCGCGCAGTAAAATCAACAGGATGTTGCCTGGAGGGAGCACTTGAGTTGTGAGGAGAGACTGGATGGGCTTGGATTGTTTTCCTTCGAGCAGATAAGGCTAAGGGCGCCTTGATGGAGGTTCATATATTTTTGAGGGTATGGATTGGGTGAGTGGGAAGCAGCTGGGGTTCAATCACGATGAGGCATAATTTTAGGCTGACAGGCAGGAGATTGAGCCGGGTTTTCAGAAGAAAAGCATGATCACTCTGAAGATAATGGAAGTCTGGAATGCAGTGCCTGGAAGTTAGTGGAGGACCGCAACCTTACAGCCTTAAATATATTATAATGAGCATTTGAAGTATTCTAACATTCAAGGATATGGAACAACTGCTCGAAAACAAGATTAGCACAACATATTTTGTAGTTTTGTTGTTGCAGACTCGATGGGCCATTTTTGTGCTCTCCTACTCTATGACTCTATGGGTATGATTGTGGAATCACTGACTCGCCGCTTAACAATATGATGAATGGTAAAACATGGTGCATACATTCGGCAAGTTTCGTGACCTGTACTTCAGTGGTGATCTTACTACACTCCACAAGTCTGAGGAGGAAACAGCCAACTGGCTGCAGATACTATTTTTTGACTTCTGGTTGTTCCTCAGTGTACATGATAATCTTTGTGAGACGGATTTGGGTTAACCAAACACTAAAGACCAGGAAAATTGGCATAGACTAATTTAGAAAGTAAATATAGAAAAAGCACAAAGTGCCTGAAGTTACAAGATACTGTTTTGTATAAAAACAGAAATAACCATGGTTTGACAAATTAAATGTCTTTTTTATGTTTTCTGTATTAAAAAAAAGTACAGAATGGCCAACTGCAGACTACCCTAAGGCATAATGGGAATAAAGCTGAGTAAGATGATCCTCATTCTTTAAGCACAATAGAGTCACAGAGCACAGTTTTCAGCAGCAGGGTTTATAGACAGTGTAAGCTTCCCAGGCAGCATAAGTAAACAATTTTCCCCGATAAGATGGTGAGAAAAATAACTCTTAAACTCCATGGAATTACGTAGCCAATGTTGCCAGGAAACGGTGGAGATAGGCTTTCCGGATTTAGGTAGTGGTTGCAGAGAGACAGGAGGCATAACTTTTGGATCATACGTACCAATTAATTATCGTGCTGTCAGAGGGCAGGGTGTAATTGGCCAAAGTAAATAATCCACATTGACATGATTGGTTCATCCTATTAAGATGGACCAAATAGGGACGCAGATGATTTCTGAAGTATTATAATTACAAAACTTCTTCACAATTTAATTAGAGTAATTTGAGCTGTCTCAAATTGTTCTCCCATATATTAGGCCTAAGCAAAACAAAGTACGCCTTTAACCAGAATTTACTGCTTCCGTGAGTTTTTTTTTACTTGGTGAGCTGAATTAATAAGGAAGAATCTCACACAAAAATGCCAGCAAAATACTTCAGCCTCTGAAATGATCCTCCAGTCATATTACAATATTCTGAATCTGAACACGTCTGATGCTGTCTCCGACCGCTTAGTGAGCAGGTCAAATGTTCCCAACTTCTCACATGGAGCACGAGGAGCACGACACCTCTTTGAGCTCTCTTGCCACGATGCATCCCTTTCAAATTAAACCTTTGAATTAATGAGTCCGGAGCCCATCTGTCCTGATGCTTGTCACGACAGAATACATGAAATATAAGCCAGCAAAGAACCACATGAACTATAAACACTGAAAGTGGGAAATACTTACCCATCTTACCCATTACTTGCCAATCAGATCATTTGCTTGTAGCGTTTACTTCTGCCGTAGGGCAGGAACATTCCCTGAAGAATTGAGAATTTAGGCAGCAAAATATAAAAGCAGCAAACACGAATCCACCCTCTGAAATGAAATTCCAATGCACTCCAGATTCCCAGTGTCTCTCCCTATTTCTCATTCAGAACATGTTCTCTCCCACTTCTCGTGTTTGCCTTGATTGATTGCACTCAAATAATTTTGTGATGAACGCTGCCATCACAAGAACCATTCCAATCGGCTGCTTCTCCTGTTTGCGATTCGTGGCCAAATTATGGATCAAGGCACATGCTATGTACGTCAACACATTGTAAATTCTGACAATTAGGAATGCGTATCGACCTGTTTTTAGTCAAATTGGATCACCTCACATTTTCCACAGTATATTACAATTACCATGTTGTTGTCGACTCACTAAGTCTGTCCAAATCCTCGTCAATTCACTTTTCACTACAGTTGCACGTCGCTGCTCATCATCCGCAACATTGTATTATATTTGCTCCTCACAGCCAAATAATTGGTATATGTTGTTAACAGTGGTCCCAAGTATTGATCCTGGCGAGTCCCCACTCGCCACTGCTTGCCGACGTGGGGATGCCCGATTATTCTTCCGATCTGTTTTGTGTCTGTTAGCCAATCCTTAATACATGGCAATACAGTGCCTGCGATAGCATGTGTTTGTGTAGTTTTATTTTTAGTGAACAACCTGTTAGAGGCTTTACCAAATGCCTTCACAGAATTCAGGTGTACTAATTCTATCGAGTCTTGTTTGCTAAATTTGTTATTAACATCCAAAAAATCCAACAATTTCATAAAACATGTTATAGAACAACAAAGAACAAAGAACAATACAGCACAGGAACAGGCCCGTCGGCCCTCCAAGCCCGCGCCGCTCCCTGGTCCAAACTGGACCATTGTTTTGTATCCCTCCATTCCCACTCTGTTCATGTGGCTATCTAGATAAGTCTTAAACGTTCCCAGTGTGTCCGCCTCCACCACCTTGCCCGGCAGTGCATTCCAGGATCCCACTACCCTCCGTGTAAAATACGTCCTTCTCATATGCGTGTTAAACCTCCCTCCCTCACCTTGAACGTATGACCCCTCGTGAACGTCACCACCGACCTGGGAAAAAGATTCCCACCGTTCACCCTATCTATGCCTTTCATAATTTTATAAACCTCTTTTAGGTCACCCCTCATCCTCCGTCTTTCCAGTGAGACCAACCCCAGTTTACCCAATCTCTCCTCATAACTAAGCCCATCCATACCAGGCAACATCCTGGTAAGCCTCCTCACACTCTCTCTAAAGCCTCCACGTCCTTCCGGTAGTGTGGCGACCAGAACTGGGCACAGTATTCCAAATGCGGCCGAACCAACGTTCTAGACAACCGCAACGTCAGACCCCAACTTGTATACTCTATGCCCCGTCCTATAAAGGCAAGCAAGCCATATTCCTTATTCACAACCTTCTCCACCTGTGACGTCACCTTCAAGGATCTGTGGACTTGCACACCCAGGTCCCTCTGCGTATCTACACTCTTTATGGTTCTGCCATTCATCCCCCCTACGTTAGTTCTACCAAAATGCATCACTTCGCATTTATCTGGATTGAACACCATCTGCCATTTCTTTGTCCAAATTTCCAGCCTATCTATATCCTTCTGTGGCCTCTGACAATGTTCCTCACTATCTGCAAGTCCAGCCATTTTTGTGTCGTCTGCAAACTTACTGATCAGCCCAGTTACACCTTCTTCCAGATCGTTTATATAAATCACGAACAGCAGAGGTCCCAATACAGAGCTTTGCGGAACACCACTAGTCACAGGCATCCAGCCAGAAAAAGACCCTTCCACTACAACCCTCTGTCTTCTGTGGCCAAGCCAGTTCTCCACCATCTAGCCACTTTATCCCATGAGATCCAACCTTTTGCACCAACCTACCATGAGGGACTTTGTAAAACGCTTTACTAAAGTCCATATAGACGACATCCACGGCCCTCCCCTCGTCAACCATTCTAGTCACTTCTTCAAAAAACTCCACCAGGTTAGTCAGGCATGACCTCCCTCTCACAGAACCATGCTGACTATCGTTAACGAGTTTATTCCTGTCGAAATGCACATATATCCTATCTCTAAGAATCCTCTCCAACAACTTCCCGACCACGGACGTCAAGCTCACCGGCCTCTAATTTCCCGGGTTATCCTTCCTACCCTTCTTAAATAACGGGACCACATTAGCTATCCTCCAGTCCTCTGGGACCTCACCTGTGTCCAGTGACGAGACAAAGATTTGTGTCAGAGGCCCAGCGATTTCATCTCTCGTCTCCCTGAGCAGCCTGGGATAGATTCCATCAGGCCCTGGGGATTTGTCAGTCTTTATATTCCCTCAAGAGATTGGAGATATGGAGATTTTCTCTAACGGGTCAACACTCCCCTCCGAGAAACTCCCAGTCAACACATCCCTCTCCTTTGTGAATACCGACGCAAACTATGCATTTCGGATCTCCCCTACTTCTTTGGGCTCTAAGCATAATTCCCCACTTTTGTCCCTGAGAGGTCCGATTTTTTCCCTGACAACCCTTTTGTTCCTAACGTATGAATAAAATGCCTTGGGATTCTCCTTAATCCTGTCTGCCAAGGACATTTCGTGATCCCTTTTTGCCCTTCCAATTCCTCGTTTGAGTTCTTTCCTACTTTCTTTATATTCCTCCAGAGCTCCCTCCGTTTTTAGCTGCCTGGACCTAAGGTACGCCACTCTTTTCTTTTTGACAAATCCCTCAATTTCCCTGGTTATCCACGGTTCTCGAATCCTACCCTTCCTATCCTTCTTTTTTACAGGCACATGCCTATCCTGCAGCCCTAACAACTGTTCCTTAAAAGTTATCTCAATGGTAAATCCCTTCTGACTAGGCACAAAGATAAAATGATTGTCAAAGTTTCCCATATTCATATCCGTGAAATGATTTCCGAACATTTCCCCGTCGAATGATCCTGACAATGTCACCCCAATTCTTCGTTCGCACCACCGATCCCGAACTCCCTTAATCTGTGCCATTCTACCGGCCTCTCAGTATCAGGGCCATTCTCCCAGACATCAGTTGGAAATCTCTGAACTCAGTCGATCTCCCGATTTAAACATGCCCCTTGCAATTGCCGAAATTCCAAGTTTCAGAAATCAAATTGTGCTATGAAGAGAGAATGAGGGTCGCATAGGAGAGACAGAAACTGGGGGATAGAGAGAGGGAGACCTTGTGTGAAAGTGAGAGCGATTGGGGAGGGAGATAGTGAGACGTGGAGTCAGACAGAGAGCAGGGACTGGAAGAGAGAACTGTTAAATTATTGAGCCATCTGCCTCAGAGTAGCTTGGTTCATACTGTCTTTTATTGAACAAGTTGTCGTCATGTCTCTTTCCTGTATTTCCTGATTCCATAAGTTTACAGTAAAATTAATCAATTAGCTATTTTAACAATCTCGTTTTCCAGAATGCTGGTTTTTATCTGAATGTTATATGAAGCTTCCTTCAAAGATTTTCATTTTTGAAAAGATGCATATAGTGACTGACTTTGTATAATTCATACTAATTTGCAATTATTCAACGTTTATCATCCTGTTGTCTCATTAGTGGAGGTATACCACACATGCACCAATACAGCGAACACATGGAATTGAAAAAAACCCAATAGTTTATTCAAGGAAAATACCCTGAGGAGCACCGGTCATAATGAAAGTTCAACAGGATATACAGTAGCTCTCTTCTGTCCCAAGTTCATTTGCCACTCAGAATCTCCGTCTGATACTCGCTCTCCCATTGTCTCAAATTCATTTCCACGTCACCATCCTTCTGTTTCCCTCCCTCCTGCATTCTTCCAAGCCTCTCTCGCTCTCACCGCAGTTAGTGTCTTTTTTCTTCCCCCACCCCCTTTCCACACCTATCCAGCATCTCCCTGTCTTACACCATTTCCCAGTCACTCTTTTTCTCTCTCTTCCCCAATCCTTTCTCACGCATTATCCCCTATTCGACCGCATCGCCATCTCTCATTATTTTCCTTTCTCTGACAACCCTTTCTTCCCTTAGCATACTGCCTCTCCCCCCTCCCAAATCTGTCTCTCAGTCCCAGCGTCTCTCACTCTTTCTGTTTCAGTATCATTGTACCCTGTCTCTCTCTCTTGCTCTCTCTCCAAGCCCCTGCTCTCTGTCTGACTCCACGTCTCATTGTCTCCCTCCTCAATCGCTCTCACTTTCACGCAAAGCCTCCCTTTCTTTGTCCCCCAGTCTCTGTCTCTCTTACGCGATCCTCAGTCTCTCTTCATACCATAATCGTTCTCACCCTTCGTCAGATTGGCCGAAGGATTGTCAATTACAGTCGGAGCTGGGATTATGGATATGTTGGCAGAGGCAGCAAGACTCCAATTTGACTTTCAGATATCCATCGATTTTGTTGTCATTGTCCATGTGTTTGATGAACTATTAATCAAATATAAGACGTGGTGTTTCCGTGAATCCAATCGGAGCTGTCCACGAAGTGAATGGAATAACAGAGTGACTGTGCTCAGATCTGCATCAAAGGAAAGAACGTGTTTCAGTCAGGATCACTGCTCCTTGTTGCGGAGGCTGTCAAAAAGCGGGCGAATCTCCCAAGTAAGTTTAGATGGTTGCCCGTCAGCAGGAGTAGATCCCTGATTGGCTGAGGTGGTGGTCAGTTAGCAGTTCGCTTATTGGTTGAGAATGGCAATAATGGAGTGAGACTTTGAGGTTGCCCTGCTCAGCTGTCACGTGTTGTCTGATATTTCGCTGATGTTTGTAATATATTTAATGGACATGTTCAGATAAATATTCCTTTCAATCGCTGATAAGCATGGAAGCAACCTGTTTCTTCTTCTCAGCCTCTTGTTTTTTTCATTAACAGAATCATTGATGCAACCTTACATTTTGCTGCATTCATGATCTACTCTCTGAATTTGGACTGAATAGCCCCATACATAAATGTGTTTGTAGTGCAACACAAATACTGCAGCATAAATCCGACTTCTTGTAATGTTAGTTCAGAATTAGTTTGTGAAACTGAATCTGCAATGTAATTGATGTAATTAATATAATTAATTATCAGTATAATTGATAACAAATACAGGCCACAGAAGAATGAAGCTGCCAGACATTGTGAAAATTAAAATAATTGACTTAGGTCAACTGTCCATTTCCGGGACAAAACGACTCTCTCCCATATTCTGAACCCTTAGTCGTGTCCGAGCACGACTGGACACTAAAATGTGTTTGACTGTTCGCTCGTTGAGCCACAAAATTGCACAGAAGGGGAAAAAGGGAGTTAAAGCCTTATTATACCAGGTGAAGCCCACTCATTGTGCACCAATTAAATTTGTTGCTTGACTCACCCAGCCCCATAGCACATTGTTAATTATTGTTGCATGTTCAAATGCAAAATAGAAAGGGATGTTTTTCAAACAGAGCAGAATTCCGGTTGTTGCGAGAACCACAGTCGGAGTTTTCCCAGTACAATAATTTGTTTTCAGCTTCTGACAACAAATGGCAACAAATCGATCAAAGGAGAAAGTAACGGTGAACCAGAAAGAACAGTCCGTCGATGCAGCGAACAGCACAGAGTTAATACCACAAATAGGCGGGATCTTCACGAAATGCCACGGGAAATTATATGAACTGATGTCGTTCAGTATGACCACGGTAATGACGACAATTCGATCCGCTGTTTCCATAGCCACCAGAAAGCGAGCGGTACAGGTCGAAAGACCACACTTTCCCCAGGACAAGATTACAATTCCTCGTAAATTAACTGTGGAGAGAGAAACGAAATGAAATAACTGACCAAATATCTTCTCTATCTGTCCCATACAGTGGCCGGCAAGAATGGATGTGTTAAAAGTGAAATCTGCAACCCACATCCAACCTGAGGTATGACTAGTTTAACGGAGTTGTTTCATGAATCGGGCAGACACCTACTACCAAGTAACATGTTGAAGAGATTGTAGGGAGGGTGGAGGTGCAGCATGTAACACGTTTCGAAGGTTCAACTCTGGACTGTATTACTTCAGCATCAGATTACATAATGCATACAATGAATCAACGGATTTTGTTCGGAACTGTCTTCACCTCCATGCCTGATATTAATTATTTCCTGGGGTTGAAGTATTCCTGATAGAAGACCACATTTCTTCCATATATGAGCCTGTGATTACACAACACCCTTTCAGCGTGCCTCGGCGTTTCTGCACCTTTTCAAGCAAGATAATTGCCATACATGCGTACCTGTTCAGTTTTTGACGCCAGGAAAGTACCCTGTGCATGGTGCAGTCTTCAATGCATATCTTCAGATCAGAAACCACACTTCTGGTCGCACAGAATAAAGAGAGAAGGACATACATGAAACAATACGCACAATCGATGCCAAGATTCCTAGAGACATAAGGCATTGTAAAAAAAAAAGATTTTAACAGGAGCAGGGCATGAGAAGTGCACCGGGAGAAGTTTCCAAGCCCTGGTATGGAATCCAAACTATTGAGAGGGACATAAAGAGGTCCCAGGAATACATCCTCCACGTTATGGGCTAAGGAGAACAATCTGTTGTAATTAAGGAGCAGACGAACCCCTTCGGAATAAAAGGGAACAATGAGTCAGCAGCAGACCTGAAGCAAATATGCCTGAAGAAATCCCATTGGGTCTGTTGAGGCAGCTGTAGCTCGGTGTCTCCTTGCATTGAGCTGTTGAAATAAAGGCGCCCGATTTGTAACGAACCAATATCTCAGTGTGTATAAGTGGATGGTGAAGGTTGATTGTTCAAACCCAATGGAGTGGAGGTAAGAGTACCAGATTGAATACCTGGATGTGGACTGTAATGGAGCACATTGGAAAACAACGTTTACCTGAGGTAGAATTCCAATGTTGGTTCTTCAAACAGTGTGATTTGAAGCCCGGGTGAAGGAAAATAAATACAAAGTTTAAATAAGCCAGTTTGATTCATGCTGTAAACGCACCGGAATGTTTGAGATTCCACGAATTCTGTTCCGATCTCATCATCAGAATTTCTTTGAAATGTCGCAAATCTAACAACAGCTAGTCCTTCAATTCATATATACTGAATACTTAACCTTTATATAGCTGTATGTGATAAATATTTAAAATTGTGTTATCTTTACAAGTCTCATATAAATATAAAGGTTGTTGCCGGGGAGGAATATTGTGGATTGGGATCAATTAGTAGCGCATATTTTGAAAGATTCCAACTTCTTTCTTTAGTCTAACATGACTTTATTTCACCTTCCGTAAAGCACTGTGGCCTGCAGAGATTTGACTTTTGATATGCTGAATGATCTGCAATCAAGAAAATCTGATTTTTGTTTATAGTTGCTGTATCCCAATGCTCGGATTTCTTGTGGCCAAGTGAGCCTGGAACATGTCAAAGGAGACAAGATGTCAGGTGTAACAGCTTACCCTTGACAGGGAGGAGTTCGTTACAGACTTCTGGAGCCAGTGTTCCTTACCTGGGCATTGGAATGCAAACAGCATGCACTTAACGAAATTATATATGGTGGGGTCTGTAGTGACCAATACCACTACTCTTGCTCTATTTGATTGGCCTGACTGAACGATGCACTTGGGGTTCTCATCAATTCATTGGCTGGTTACCAATGAACTTTTTGAGTTTTTGCTCTGTGAACCCAAAGAGCTTGTTCAGCAGGCAGTATAACTACTCGGGGACAAAGCTCACAAGAACAGACGACATTTAGGAGGAGAAGAGAACAAAGGACTGATTCCATGTGAGAACTTCCCTGGCCAAGTTTTAATTGCAAGTAGGAATCGAACTTAAGTTACGTAAAGTAACAGACAATGAGTACTTGGTTTATGCTTTGCAAATATTTACTGTTGTTTAACCATATACAGAATGAAGGACATTGTGTTTAAGTATTTGAAGCCAACTTTTTATCCCTATTCGCTAAAGAGGATACAACTCACAGGTTTGTATGGCAAAACATTTCATTCCTTGTTATAAAAGCGCAAAAAAGCTCCTGGCCATGTGCACATTCATTGCCCTCCTTCTAGATAATATGAAGTTGAAAAATGCATCTGTACACCAGTTTGTCAGACGATAATTCTGGAGCAGATGAAATGACTCTTAATTCAATGCTAGCCGATTATGAATTTGGACATGAAGTCTATCGATTAAAGTTTTGGACCATTCTCATGAATCCTGACCAGACAATAATGTTTTTTTCAAGAGAAAATATACATTTACAGGAATCATGGTTTCGATTACTGAAGTTAGGTTTTTCTTTTAGAACGTGAGGCAAATCATGCTTATGGAACAATTCAAAAACAAGTTTCAAATAATCAACAAGAACGTTTCATATGAACACAGTCATTTAAACACTTAGAAATCCTCAGATACAAGCGATGCCAGGAAAAGGGAATGACTATTATAGCAATAGCAGTTGTTCGGCTGAAACGGGGATGTCTATGGGAGGGAAAGATATGCTCCAGATATTCTGGGAATTATTCCTTGATTGCGAGTACCGGAGATTTTTTTGCTGTATTTAGAAGTTAGAAGTTTTCCTTTACTCCTCCGCCAAAATAGGCAAGCAAATTCATACAAAATCTGATTACCTGTGATTGCGAGCTCATGAGGCTCCTCGTACTCCAGATAATTTGATGACGCAAATGCATCCTTGATTGTCATTAACGAGATTTATAATTCTTCTCTTTTCTCTAAAGTCAATTTATGAAGTAACTTCATGAAAAGCATGGTTGTGGAAATAATTATTCTTACATCAACCAATGGATTTTTTTTTCAAGTTGTGTAACGATACTGCAAGCAGTGGCCCGTTGTGACAACGGCTGTCTTGCAAAAGCGAATTGATCAAAACATTAATGTGGCCCAAAATGTGCAGTGAGTTGTTGATAACAAACAATTGAAATAAAACTTGTCTATTGTGGGAAGCCAAGTTTCAGGCACGAACACCCAGTTTTCAAATGAAAGACGTGAATTCCAGAGAACATGGGATCATCGAATCCCTGCAGTGCAGAAGGAGGACATTCGACCCATCGTGTCTGCACCGACCACAATCCCACCCAGGCACTGCTCCAGTAAACAATCATATTTACTCTGCTCATCCCCGACACTCGGGTCAATTTAGCATGACCATGTGCAAACCCCACACAGACAGTGATCCCAGGCCAGATAAAGTCCATGTAGACAATATCCATGTATAAAGTCCATGTAGACAATATCCACTGTCCAGCTCTGGTCAATTTACTTTTTGTCACTAGTTAAAATAACTCAAACAAGTTTGTGAGACATGACCTTCCCTTCAGAAAACCATGCTGCCTATCGTGAATAAGCCTATTTCAAATGAGAGTATTCCTATACCGAAGAATTTTTTCCAATAATTTCCCAACACTGATGTCAGGCTCACAAGCCGGTAATTTCCCGGATTGTCTCTTCTGCCCTTCTTAACACAGGAAAAATCTGAGCTACTCTCCAATCATCCGGTACTTTTCCCATGGCTAAAGAGGATGCAGAGATTTTGGCCAAGCCCTCAGCAATTTCTTCCACCCCTCTCTCAGTATTCTGTGATAGACACTATCTCGCCCTGGGGACTTGTCAACCTTAATAGAACATAGAACATAGAACATAGAACATTACAGCGCAGAACAGGCCCTTCGGCCCACGATGTTGCACCGACCAGTTAAAAAAAAAACTGTGACCCTCCAACCTAAACCAATTTCTTTTCGTCCATGAACCTATCTACGGATCTCTTAAACGCCCCCAAACTAGGCGCATTTACTACTGATGCTGGCAGGGCATTCCAATCCCTCACCACCCTCTGGGTAAAGAACCTACCCCTGACATCGGTTCTATAACTACCCCCCCTCAATTTAAAGCCATGCCCCCTCGTGCTGGATTTCTCCATCAGAGGAAAAAGGCTATCACTATCCACCCTATCTAAACCTCTAATCATCTTATATGTTTCAATAAGATCCCCTCTTAGCCGCCGCCTTTCCAGCGAAAACAATCCCAAATCCCTCAGCCTCTCCTCATAGGATCTCCCCTCCATACCAGGCAACATCCTGGTAAACCTCCTCTGCACCCTCTCCAAAGCCTCCACATCCTTCCTGTAATGTGGGGACCAGAACTGCACACAGTACTCCAAGTGCGGCCGCACCAGAGTTGTGTACAGTTGCAACATAACGCTACGACTCCTAAATTCAATCCCCCTACCAATAAACGCCAAGACACCATATGCCTTCTTAACAACCTTATCTACTTGATTCCCAACTTTCAGGGATCTATGCACACATACACCTAGATCCCTCTGCTCCTCCACACTATTCAAAGTCCTCCCGTTAGCCCTATACTCAACACATCTGTTATTCCTACCAAAGTGAATTACCTCACACTTCTCCGCATTAAACTCCATCCGCCACCTCTCGGCCCAACTTTGCAACCTGTCTAAGTCTTCCTGCAAACTACGACACCCTTCCTCACTGTCTACCACACCACCGACTTTGGTGTCATCAGCAAATTTGCTAATCCACCCAACTATACCCTCATCCAGATCATTAATAAATATTACAAACAGCAGTGGCCCCAAAACAGATCCCTGAGGTACACCACTTGTAACCGCACTCCATGATGAATATTTACTATCAACCACCACCCTCTGTTTCCTATCCGCTAGCCAATTCCTGATCCAATTTCCTAGATCACCCCCAATCCCATACATCTGCATTTTCTGCAGAAGCCTACCATGGTGAACCTTATCAAACGCCTTACTAAAATCCATATATACCACGTCCACTGCCTTGCCCCCATCCACCTCCTTGGTCACTTTCTCAAAAAACTCAATAAGGTTAGTAAGGCACGACCTACCTGCCACAAAACCATGCTGACTATCACCTATCAATTCATTACTCTCCAAATAACTATAAATCCTATCCCTTATAATTTTTTCCAACATCTTGCCGACAACAGAAGTGAGACTCACCGGTCTATAATTCCCGGGGAAGTCTCACTAATGTTTTTCAAACCCCCAATATATCCTCCCGTTTTATCTCAATATGTCCAAGAATGTGAACATCCTCATTTCTACACTCACCATGCACAACACCCTTCTAATCTGTGAATACTGATGCTAAGGGCTCGTCGAGGACGTTACCCACCTCATCTGGCTCCAGACAAAAAATGTTTCTACTGTCACTGAGTGGACCCACCTTTTCCTTCGCTACCCTTTTCTTTCTTACATACAAATAAAAGGCCTTGGGATTCTCCATAATCCTGCCTGCCAAATACATTTCATGGCCGCTTTTAGCCCTGTTTAAGCTCTTTCCTGATGTAGAAATGCCGGCGTTGGACTGGAGTAAACACCATAAGAAGTCTCACAACACCAGGTCTTCCTGCTCTTTTATGCCATCTTTGTATTCCTCAAGAGCCTTATCTGTTCTCAATTTCCTGCAATTTGTGCATGTCTCCTTCTTCTTTTTCACTCAGCTCACAATCTCTCTTGTCATCCCGGGTACCAGAATCTTGCCATCTTTATCCGCCATTTTCACAGGGACATACTTGTCCTGCATTGTGAACAAACGACTCCCACATATCGGTTGTGGATTTACCCTCAAACAGCAGTTTATTAGCATGTTTTCCGTGGTGTAATATGACGTGTAGTTGTTAAATGGGATGTCGAGTTTATTTGTATAATGTGGCATCAGCTCTTTATGAGAGGTCTGAAGACGTACGGCCATTGTATGAAATGTTCGCTGCAGTGGCACATTCGTTCTTCAGAGGGATGAGCAGCGAACGCCGCTTTCCTCCCAAAAATGACAACATTTAATTGAGGAACTCCAGCATCCTAACACATGCACCGATCTAACATGGAAGCTCAGTTAATTTGTTTGAAAATCCTTTGTCCACTGTGGATGCATCGTTTGGATAATGGCTGGCTATATGCATTTAATGGATGTTAAGTCCTTATACTGGGAACCCATCATGCACACATGCACAATCTGTGTTTTTTTTTTAAACGGAAGCCAGTCCTGAATCTGTGAAGATCATGACAAATACAAAATGCGAAACATCACCCAAATGAAAGCTGGCAACCTGAAAAGTTGTACCATTCCAAGGGAGTTGTCCCAATTTGTAAGCGCGTGTTGTTGGCAGATGTCATCTCCAAAAGTAGGAAAACAATCCAACAACAGAGAGTGCGACATAAAGAGATAACAGGAGGACGTCCAAATTAAGTGACGACAGGAACCTAAACTTGTTATTTAATGTAAAGGTAAGAAACATAGCAATATTTCCAAATAAATGTTCAAATGTATGTCATTCAAATATTACTTAATTAGTAGCGAGGTCATGTCCTGAAATATAAAAAAAACTGAAACTAGCAGTAATTACGGTTCTTCTTGTTCATTAGTGGCACAATATGGCATATCTAAATTCAATCGAACTAAAATAAATGTAATGTTTTAAAACACGTAAAGCTTCAAAGATAAATGTGCCCTATAATCCAGTGAATTATATGACATCATAAGACACTGGCTTGTCCTATGGACAATCATAAATCACAAAACCAGGTGCCCATCAACTTTTTGTTCTTATTCTCCCAACTGATGTTACTACTAGAAAAGTTAGATCTCAAACTTCAACCAGACTTCCTGCCGAGGAACACCGAAATTATATGGGCGTAAGTTAATTATAAATAGTTGCGCATGGGAAGCTTTTTGGCTCGTGGTGTTATTGCAAGACTATTAATCACGAAATCAACTAATGTTCTGGGGACCCGGGTTCCAATCCCCCCACAGCAGATGGTGGAATTTAAATTCAATAAAAGTATCTGGAATTAAGAATCTGCAGATTGCCGATTATGGGAAAAAAGCTCACAAGGTTCACTAATGCCCTTTAGGGTAGGAAATCTGCCCTTCTTACCCAGTCTCGCTTGTGACTCCAGTTGCACAGCAATGTGGTTAACTCGCAATTGCCTTCTGAAATGTTATTTTATGCCATTCAGTTCTATTATGCCATTCAGTTCAAGGAAAGACTGGAATATGCAATAAGTGCTGGCCAGCCGCCGGCGCACACGTCCCACAAATGAGTCAAGTAAAAACAAATAAATGTCCAATGTGCCTTGTTGATACCAAATTTTACTCTACCACAAATCTATGCTGGTATCATGCCATGGATTCCTGATTATGCACATTTAACAATTCTGATATTTCCAGTCAATACGTAGATTTTAAAATCTCAGAATGTCTCCCGTTCTTTTCTGATAATCTCCCTTTATTTGTTTTTATTTGCAAACGTATAGCCTTATAGATTTCCACTGCCTGCTGGGAAGAGCAGTGTCCATGCCACTCACGAATTGTAGTTCACGCTAAACATACTCAACATTACAGGAACTACATATGTATCATGCTTACGGTTGCAATTCCGCCCAAAAAATCTTTGTTGTGTCCATTTTGTCGAACAGTTGTAAAAAGGTTCCGGTGGGAGGTGTGGGGACGTTCTGGATAGAGTATTTTGAATGTATTTGAGGTTTTGTTATTTTTTCCGGAGTTTGTTGGGTTGTTGGATTATTAGGTTGGCTGCTAGATTTCGGGTGTTCATGGCGTCAAGGGCATTCTTATGGCGTGTGTGTGTTTGTGGGAATTTTCAATTTTGGCTACATTTTGATGTACATGAATTTTAGGACAGGGTTTCCCTATATTTGTGTGAGGGCACTGCCGTGCATTGCATTATTGTTTAAGGTGATAGTTAAACTTAGGTCACGATAATGTCATGCGTGTTAGGGCTGGTGATTTCTAATTCCTGTTTCCTTTGTTGATTTGGCATAGGGATAGGAATAGATTTAGGATTGGTTTTTGGTTTCTGACACTTGGTATTGGAGTTGAAATCAATGCTATTACATGCCAATGTTTTAGTATTACGCTGACGATTACCACAATGGATTATATTTACAATGCGAAGCTGAACATTAATACTATGTTTAAGGCGACTGCTTTGTTTATGTTTGTGTTTAAAGTTATATTCAATTTCAAAAAGTTTCGTTGTTCGATTTCATTTTAGAGTTCTGAATAAATTGAGAGTTTCCATCCGATTTAATCCCAGAATGGGGTTTCAGGTCATCATTGGGATTAGCATTATTATCCGGAATCAGGTTAATTTAGGGCTTTAGACAGGGTGCAATTTAAGTTGAAATATGTATTCGTTCTATCCTAAATATTACATATATTCTGAGCATGAAGATCATTTGCTAAAATAGATTTTGGATTATTTTCAATTCATGGATATGGTTAGCGTCAAATTTGGGTCTATAACACGTGTTGTCTTATGCAGGGAAGTGTTTATTCGAAAAATTGAGCTTTTGCAATCATGAAGCAGACAATTTTACATTTATCTTCCGCCACACGAGTTGTGGCAGATGATTGAGGAGCAACTAATAAGGTCCCAGTTTTCAAGAATGGTGGCGGAAATAGACCAGGAAATTGCAGACCAATGATTCTCACATCCGTGGTGGAGAAACAATTGGAGAACATTCAGAAGGAGTGAATTAATCTCCAAGATTTCATCAAAAAATATTCAGCATGGCCTTATCGGCGGAAACTTATACCTAGCACATTTTATTGACATTTTTAATGAGGTGATCAGATGTGTAGAGGAGGATAGTGCCGTTAAGATATTTTGTGTGAGATCAGCAAAAACGTGGCCATGATTCAACATAGGAGATTGATTAAAAATTAAAAGCATATGGGTCCAAGGTAATTTGTCAAGATGAATCCAAAACTCTTTTAGTGGTGGGATGCATGTAATGCTGAAAAAGGGCTGTTTGTTTGACTGGACATGAGTGTCCCGTGGCGCACCACAGGAATCAGTAGTAGGTCCGTTACGGTTGTGATATATCAAAAAGAAGTGAGAATGTGGATAGCGGTGGATGAGAATTATCTTTGGGATGACAATGGGAATGGCATGGTAGTTAGTCATATGGGCGTAGATCTTACACTTCATGAAGATATCGATGGGTTGGAACAAGGGGCAGGTCAGCGGTAGGTGTAATGTGACCCTGAAAATTGCGAGGTGATGCACATTGGTAGGATTAAAAAGAGAGTTCTCAATGAATGACAGGAGATCAACAGACTCAGAGGAATAACGGGACAATGAGAAGAATGGGCAGTTGGATAGGAAGCGGCGGGTTCCCTCAGTTAAATGGTCAAGAAAAAGAAGACGCGAAGAGGTTTAGGGCGAAGTGGAGGATCAAGATAAAGGTGTGATACCTGACATGGATGAGAACTGGAAATGTCCCAACATACAAATCTACGTGCCAAGTACTGGACGGTGGGATTGGTGTAGATTTGTTGCAGTTTGTGTGTGCAGATTGGTCAATCAAATGACGTCTTCTGGGTTGTGTGACGCTGTCACTCCTTCTGCCGCATTAATTTTGGCTAGTTGCCGTAAAATCCATTCAATCGCATCTACTCGTCAAATTATCTTGCCCGGAATGACAATTAGCTCAAGAGGCATTGCAAAGATGCCTTTTTCCCCCCTGAAATAATTCATCAGCTCCACTTATTGTGCAGCGAGTTCCACTTAAATATCTCTCACTAAACTGTAATGGTTTGGACACAATTATTCATGCTCCTCAGCAAATTGGAAGGATTTGCAGCATTGCCATTAAGTATATCATCTTTGCAAGATAACTTCGGTAAATTTAGATAATGCTGGTAAATTATTTATGATATAATAGCTCCCCATTATGCAATCAGCATCTACTTCTGTGTGCGCTTTCTGATATTGCAGCTTTATCACTGCACCTTTCCATTGTAATTCTGCCATTTTGCCTGAATTATAATATCCGCTTCAGACGCCACCTTTTCTAGTTCAACGATTTCTTCTGAGAAATGAACATCATCACCCTTATCTTTACCCGTTAATTTGTCCTCTCCCTGCCTCAACCTGTGACTTAGTGACCTTGTTACCACACAGTCGCCAAACATCCCTGGGTATGCTTCCTGCACTCCAACTGTTGTATGATTTTCCACTGTAATTTCAACCACAGTAAGTATCATTCCCACCGCTGACCGAGCTATACCGTTGCCCAGGATAAACTGTACCACAGATGAAGATAATATCTGTTACTCCGATCACCACTTCACCACTTTGCAGTCAACTTTCCAACCTTAGCTTACCCAATGGAACACTGCCCCAGTCACCACTAATTTCACGTAATACCATCTTGTGCCACAGTACAACTGAAAATACATATTTTGTTAATTTACATTATTTATTTACTTGATCCTGTATGTCATAACATCTGAATGTATTTAATTACTCTAAATTGTATAGACACGTAAACTTAACGAGCAAACATGCAATATTTTGAAAGATGTAACGTTTGCTGGTCAACCAACCTCCGAGAAGGTTATGCATTTTTGCATCTCTTCAGTTTTAACCAGGTATTCACTTACTAATTTATCGAATCCCAATGGCTTTTCCTGTTTTATCAGTACTTTTCTAAAGCCACCAACACTAAGAGTTTGTTTTTCCAACATTATTACAATGAAAGCATCGACAATTTCTGATCTCTCTCCACCCTTGCATGTTTATCATATAAACAAAGGCAAACTATCCATGCTATCTCCAACGAGACCCATTTGCCTGGGCCATCTGTTGGTTTCTCTTTTCGCTATTTTCTATCCCTCATAGTTTGAAGTTTATGTCGGAAACCAAGCACTGTTCTGTGACCTAATTAAAGAGCATCTGCAAATTCTGCTCCCAATCTCGCATTTTGCTCTTACACCATTTTATATTGAACTTTGGCTTTAGTTTCTGAAGTTCAGATATTCTCTCTGTTACTTTTTGCATTGTCATTGCTATTGTCCCTCTTCCCCATAACTCTTCCAGTGCTCGTCTTTTTTATATAATTTTCTTCCATCAATGCTACTCTCTCTCTTTCCTTTGTTCTACTCGTACTCGGCGCTCTCCTCCCTTCATTCTGTCAAAGCTACTCTCTAGCTAAGATTTGCTTTGAACTCAACTACTCGTTGTCATATTTACGTTTCATATTGCAACTGTTTCATTGGTAAATGAATTTTAGCTAATTCCAATGCTTAGAAAAGTGTCTCTGGCAATTGGAAATGCTGAACTATTACTGAAATTAACTTCTACCTTCCTTGCGCCTTCAGGCATAGTCAATGGCAGATTGCTCCACAGGTCCAAAATATTTGGTTGACCTACTTGGTTGACCTAAACTACTAGTGACGTCTTCCACGCTGAGGAAATCTTTAGCAACTGAAAGTGAGATCTTTCCACAAAGCACTCCTTCCTTAATCTAATTGAAAGGGAGACCTGAAAGAAAGCGTCAGTTCTTTAACATCCACGCTTTAAGATCAGTGCTCCCGACACGAACAATGAATTCTTGATATTAGTCCTAGTAAGAAACATAAATCTTTGTTAGTTATGAACCTGACCCTTAAAGTATATTCGGAATCTAAGCTAGACCCCAACGTTTCATTTTCAATTTTGGCATGAATGTGAGCAAACGATGTTTCACCTCAGCTGCAGCTGAAATGTCAAATTTGGGATCCTTACATCAAATAAATCTGGAATCACAACTCAGTTTGAAAAAGGACAAAGAAAACATCGTAACATTACAGTAAAAGTTGAAAAATACTTGAAATAAAATGAAGCAGTATTAATTCCAAACATAAATATTTCACTACGAATTAGGCAATATTATTCATCTGGACATCACACATTCTACATACGGGCGAAGGGCCGTGGATGTCGTCTATATGGACTTTAGTAAAGCGTTTGACAAAGTCCCTCATAGTAGGTTGGTGCAAAAGGTTGGATCTCATGGGATAAAGGGGGAGATGGCTAGATGGGTGGAGAACTGGCTTGGTCACAGAACACAGAGGGCGGTGGTGGAAGGGTCTTTTTCCGGCTGGATGCCTGTGACTAGTGGTGTTCCGCAGGGCTCTGTATTGGGACCTCTGCTGTTTGTGATTTATATAAACGACCTGGAAGAAGGTGTAATTGGGGTGATCAGTAAGTTTGTGGACGACACGAAAATGGCTGGACTTGCAGATAGTGAGGAACATTGTCAGAGGTTACAGAAGGATATAGATAGGCTGGAAATTTGGGCAAAGAAATGACAGGGAGAGTTCAATCCAGATGAATGCGAAGTGATGCATTTTGGTAGAACTAACGTAGGGGGGAGGTATACGATAAATGGCAGAACCATAAAGGGTGTAGATACGCAGAGGGACCTGGGTGTGCAAGTCCACAGATCCTTGAACGTGACGTCACAGGTGGAGAAGGTAGTGAATAAGGCATATGGCATGCTTGCCTTAATAGGAGGGGGCATAGAGTATAAAAGTTGGGGTCTGATGTTGCAGTTGCACAGAACGTTGGTTCGGCCGCATTTAGAATACTGCGCCCAGTTCTGGTCGCCACACTACCAGAAGGACTTGGAGGCTTTAGAGAGAATGCAGAGGAGGTTTGCCAGGATGCTGTCTGGTATGGAAGGGCTTAGTTATGAGGAGAGATTGAGTAAACTGGGGTTGTTCTCACTGGAAAGACGGAGGATGAGGGGTGACCTAATAGAGGGGTACAGAATTATGAAAGGCATAGATAGGGTGAACGGCGGGAAGCTTTTTCCCAGGTCGGTGGTGACGTTCACGAGGGGTCATAGATTCAAGGTAAGGGGGCGGGGGGGGGGGGTGGGGGAGGTTTAACACGGATTTCAGAAGGACGTATTTTACACAGAGGGTGGTGGGGGTCTGGAATGCGCTGCCGAGCAAGGTGGTGGAAGCGGACACACTGGGAACGTTTAAGACTTATCTAGATAGCCACATGAACAGAATGGGAATGGAGGGATACAAAAGAATGGTCTAGTTTGGACCAGGGAGCGGCGCGGGCTTAGAGGGCCGAAGGGCCTGTTCCTGTGCTGTATTGTTCTGTGTTCTTTGTACAATTAGGAATCACAGATATCCTTGCTCTGACTTGAGTCAAAACCTTGGAGCTTTCAGAGACTATTTTTAGAGACAGAGAAAATTGCTCCAGTCACCAACTCCCATTTTGAAACTGCAAATGAAAAAAGAAAAGTTTCCTGCAGACGCTTATCTCATCCAATGAACCAAGCATCACATGATTCTGTGAACCTAGTCTAAAATCATAGGGGAACTTAAGTAAACAAAAGTGCATTACCGCTACCATATAACATATTCCTAACTAAAATGAGTAATTATCTGCTATTTAAGCATGTTTCGTCTTCCCAGCAGACAAAACGACTGCTTGTGGAAAAAAAAAGAATATTAAGGAAGCCGAGATCATGTGTAATATATCAAAATATATCAATAGCACGTTACAGTTAAAATGACAACCACAGAACATTTGTGCATTGGTTAAGGTAAAACGGAGAAACGGAGTACTTTGCTACAATCAATTGTTGGTATTTTATGTATGATGCTTATGTTGTTAAAACTATTTAACACTTACGTTTTGATGCCCCTCCACGTACGATAAACAGGAAGTTAAATCACATATCATTTCAGCCAGGTTTCCATTCAGGTATCGTCCATGAAATTAAAATAAAAATGGGATCGGAACAACAATGGAGGCTCTTTCCCGATTTCAAAAGTTGGAGAAACTGTTATTGGATGCCGATGAGTAAGCATTCATTTGAAATTTTGAAAACGTTGAAAGAAAACTACTGCATGTTGAATAGTAAAATGCGATTCAATATTTATTGCAAAATGGTGGACTATGTGTATCATTAATGACTAAATGCTGTACTCTGCCACCGGACAAAATAATTGAAGTTCGTGCGAGACATGTGCACAGGTTATGATCCCAAATTACGTTGGAATTCGCTAAGAAGTTGCAAAACATCGAAGAGGTATAGATTGCAGTATATAAATACAGAGACGGTTAACTCAATAAGCAGATCGAATGGAAAAAGATGTCCTTTCAGGTGTATGGAGACTGAGATAATTGACATTGTAATGAAACTTTTAAAATGGCAAGAATTGTCTGACAGACCCAATTCTTTGAAAACTGAGGACATTGACTTCCAATTTAATTCAAGTACGGCTCGAAATTAAGGCGTCAGACATGCAGGAAAAGGGAAAAAAAAAAGAATGAAATAGAAATTTTAAAAAACCTTGAATTGCACCAGCAGGAAAAGCAAAACGAAAAGGAAGAGAGGGAAAGAGAAGAACGACAAAAAGAGAGAGCGTTTTAAATAGATTTAGAAATGCAGCAGTAAGCATTAGAATAAAAAGAGAACATTATATAGAGAGAACATTTCAACGGGATCTGCAATGACTTGCAGAAGGGACACCAGAGTAGGTTGAGGAAGGAAGACGTTCGATAAAATAGCGAGTTGGCAAATGTTTAAATATATGCAGGCTCTTCCAAAGTTTGAGGGAAATACTATCACAGCATTATTTCTCTATTTTTTTTAAAAAGTCTGCCGAATCAGATGAAACATTCAAAACATTCAGAACGTCACTTTAGCAGAGTAGATTGGTAGGTTGAACGAGTGAGAAATATATACCATTATCGGTAGAAGATTATGAGAGCCACCATTTTGTTTATATGAGTCACCTCTGGAGGCAGAGAGGCACAAAATTTAAAACACAAGAAACAACAGGAACAATCTCATACTGAATTTTCGAGGGCGAAGCAGAACTATTCTGACCGTTGGATACGGGAATTCGAGAAAGAGAAAACATAAAAAGCACGTAGAGAGGTTAATACTTGGACAAATGTATCAGTTGAATTCACTTGCTTATGGGATGCTTGTTGGCTCGAGATGCAACAGAACTTGATGATTATTCTGAATTGTTACAGAGAGCTTTTTCCCGTAATTATCTTCAGCAATAAATATGTTGAGGAAATAAGTAAACAAATAGGAAGGTGACGCTATGGAAGGGAAGATTCAGGAAATTCCACCTCAGATCAGAACGGAAGGTGCTGAGGGTTGCAGTAACTTGTGTAGGTCTGAGTGTTTCGAATGTAACAAAGTGGGACATATTAAGGCATATTGTAGACAATAACATGGGTGCACAGATGCGGTGGTAGCGAAGAAAGCCACAGAAAAAAATGCCTGCTGAAACTTCCACGGTGGTGCAGCTAAAACCTGCTCTTTCAGGGGCAAAGAGATAATCGGGTAGAGCGTGGGATATTTCAAATAATTATTTGAGCACAGGTGAAGTATGTGAGGATATCGAAGGACCCAGATGTTTGCACGCAAAATGTAAAAGCAGAACAGGCGAAACTCAAACATTTTTTTTTGCGAGAAGACCTACGATATTGTTGAACATGAAGACAGAATGGCGGACATAAGGGGAACATAGAATAAACGGAATTTCTCAATTGTCAATATCTGTCAATTAGTAAATACTCATGGTTGAATAGTGAACCAGTTGACTAACGAATCCAAGTGAAATTACTGAGGTATCATAGAAAAAAAATAGAACATAGAAAAGCTACAGCACAAAGAGGTCCTTCGGCAAGTTGCGCCAAACAATTTCCTTACCTTCTAGACTCATCTATAACCGGCTATCTTACTAACGTCCATTAACCTATCCAAAAGTCTCTTAAAAGACTCAATCAAATCCGCTTCCACCACCACTACCGGCAGCTGATTCCACGCACCCACCACCCTCTGAGTGAAAAACATACCCCTAACATCGCCTCTATACCTACTCCCCAGCACCCTAAACCTGTGGCCTCTCCTGACAACCATTTCAGCCCTGGGTAAAAGCCATTGAGAATCCACTCTATTAGTACCTCTCAACATCTTATACACCTCTATCAGGTCACCTCTCATCCTTCGCCTCTCCAAGGAGAATAGACCTAGCTCTCTCAACCTATCCTCATAAGGCATAACACTTAATCCCGGCAACATCCTCGTAAATCTCCTCTGCATCCGTTCTATGGCTTCCGCATATTTTCTGTAATGCGGCGACCAGAACTGGGCACAGTACTCCAGGGGTACTGACAAGGGTCCTATACAGCTGCAGCATTATCTCCCGATTTCTAAACTAAATTCCTCTATTGATGAAGGCCAGTAATCCATACGCCTTCTCAACAACAGCCTCTACCTGCGACGCCGCTTTGGGCGTCCTATGAACCCGTACCCCAGATCCCTCTGTTCTTCCGCACTGCCAAGCGTCTTACCCTTCATATTATATTCTTCCATCCTATTCGGCCTGCCAAAATGAACCACCACACACTTATCTGGGTTCAAGTCCATCTGCCACTTCTCCCCCAGAATTGCATCTCATCTATGTCTCGATGCAACTGCTGACATCCCTCTACACTATCCACAACACCTCCAACCTTTGTGTCATCAGCTGCACATAGAGGTGTATCGAATGCACAAAAGAAAAATATGTACCTGAAAAATTGGAAGTTTTGGATTGTCAAACAATATTGCTGACACTGCAATATGATGCTTTTAAGTCAGTGACCTGAGGCAATAAATTTAAAAAGCTTGTCAGCGATGCTATAGGAGATAAACAATTGCAACATAGGCAAGTGAACAGTTTGCGAAAGGCTATTAAAACTCAACAGAGAACTGCACTGAGGTAGTGCAGACATTTGCAAAATTTGAAGGATTAGAGCGAATTATGAAACGTTAAAGAGACGAACGATTGACATGGCTCAAACGACATTGAAAATGAGTATTTCAAATGAAACTGGGGGAAGCAACAGAATTAAAAATCGCAAAGCACAAACAAATGACGAGAATAATAGTATTCAGAGCGATATAAGAATTAACTTAGAAACACCATTAAAATAACTCAAACTTATTTTGATAATAGAAGAAATAGAGGTCATAGAGTCAGAGAGTCATAGAGGTTTACAGCATGGAAACAGCCCCTTCGGCCCAACCTGTCCATGCCGCTCTTTTTTTTAAAGCCCGGAAGCTAATCACAATTGCCCGCATTTGGCCCATATCCCTGTATTCCCATCGTGAACATTTAACTATCTAAATGCTTTTTAACTGATAAAATTGTACCTGCCTCTACTACTACATGCCTTATGAGGATAGGGTGAGGGAGCTCGGTCTTTTCTCCTCGGAGAGACGTAGGATGAGAGGAGACCTAATAGAGGTATATCAGATGTTGAGAGGCATAGATCGGGTGGACACTCAGAGGCTTTTTCCCAGGGTGGAAATGGCTGCTACGAGAGGACACAGGTTTAAGCTGCTGAGGGGTAGGTACAGGGGAAATGTGAGGGGGAAGTTTTTCACACAGAGTGTGGTGGGCGATTGGAATCAGCTGCCGTCAGTGGTGGTGGAGGCAAACTCAATAGGGCCTTTTAAGAAGCTCCTGGATGAGTGCATAGGTCTTAATAGGTTGGAGGGTTATAGGTAGGCCGAGAAGGTAGGGAGATGTTCGGCACAACTTGTGGGGCCGAAGGGCCTGTTTTGTGCTGTAGTTTTTCTATGTTTCTACATCTCGCAGCTTGTTCCAGACAGTCACCACCCTTTGTGTGAAAAAATGCCCCTCTGGACACTTTTGTATCTCTCCTCTCTCACCTTAAATCTATGCCCTCTTGTTTTAGACTACCCTACCTTTGGGAAATGATATTGACTATCTACCTTGTCTATGCCCCTCATTGTTTTATAGGCCACATAACGTCACCCTTCAGCCTCCTGCGCTGCAGAGAAAAATGTCCCAGTCTATTCAACCTCTCCCTATAACTCAATCCATCAAGTCCTGGTAGCATCCCAGTAAATCTTTTCTGCACGCTTTCTATTTTAATAATATCCGTTCTATAATAGGGTGACCAGAACTGTAGACAGCATTCCAAGTGTGGCCCCACCAATGTCCTGTGCAACTTCAACAAGGCGCCCCAACTCCTGTACTCAATGTTCTGACTGATGAAACAAAGCATGCTGAATGCGTTCTTCACCACTCTGTCCACCTGTGACTCCACTTTCAAGGAGCTATGGACATGTACCCCTAGATCACTTTGTTCTGTAACTCTCCCCAACGCCCTACCATTAACTGAATAAGTCCAGCCCTGCTTCAATCTCCCAAAATTGCATCACCTTGCAATTGTCTAAATTAAACTCTATCTGCCATTCGTCAGCACACTGGCCCAATTGATCAAATGAAATGTTGAAGCACAAAGTGAATGTTTTACTGTTTTGAATCGAAATGTACATTTACCACATGTGAAATTAGGAAATGTGCTTTAGAACTGAACTATCCCGAGAAGTGGCTGAAAAGACAATTGCACTGTAGATTTATAACAACCATTGACTTTGGGCATGTGGGGATGGCCTTGGCGAGATGTTGGCCTTCATCCATGACATGTTGAAGGCTCTGAAGAAGATGTCATAGTTTCTCCGCTCCCGGCAAGTACTGGACGACAAAGGGTACTCTGTCGGTCTCAAGTTTTGTAATACTGTAATGGTTCTAAAGATCACACAAATTCAATTTACAAAATGTTTTTTTATGATATACTTGCATATGTAAGGAGAAATGATTCTAATACACGCTGTGGAAATCAGCATGGAAGTATTTTATATTTTTGATGTCCGACGGCAGTGAATTCATTGGCAGTGATATAGAGTAGGGGATATGCAGTGTTGCCATCAAATCCAGGCGAATACTCCAACTCCTGAAGAGTTGTCAGTCAGAAACTTAATGAACAATATTCTGTAATGATCAAATTCGTGTCTAACTGAACCATTTTCTTCCATGACATAAAACATTAGATGTCGTCCAACGAGAGAACGAACAGTCTCATTATCATATAATTTAATCGTGCACACAATAATACAGAAGAGTTTAGTTCTACAACATGAAAATGTTAACATCCTCATTATCTGATATATGCCCGTATACCAAAAACCTTATTCCAAGGGATTCAGTACAAAGAATAAGATGCCAAACATTGGATTTGAAATGTACGAACCAGAACAGAGATTGTGTAGTCCCTACAAAACTGAAAGCACAGAGACTAATGACAACACTTAACTTAAGTTGCGGAACAATCACAGCTGATTAAACTCACGGGACTGACTGCTGTCAATTACAACAGATCAGTCAACAGAGATTTACACTTTGGATTTCTGTGCTAAAACCTTACCAGCAATTCCAAAGGCTGCGAGGAACGGATAGTAAAGACGTTGAATCCGATGGATTACAGAATAACCCATTTCAGTGATCAGTAGCGACTCCCTTTGGTCTGCAAGTCACAGGCCTTATAAGTCAGCTGAGCTGATCCCTTCGTTAGTGCTCTGATTTCCACAGGGAAAATGTCATCATTGACAGCGTATACACATGACAATAGCTATTAGTCACACTTATTCGAACAAACACTTTACACCACCTGCATTATCTTCTGAGAAAGCAATTCAGATAATAATGTTACTATCATTAAAACATGATTGATAACAGCTGCACCATTTCTAAGTAATTATTTGGAACAAGGTTAAAGAGATTTTCATGTAAGATTAATTTAAAAATGATAACTGTGTCAATGTTTTCATGTGGTTTACGCTGGTATTCATATATGTTATTGTCCACCTTCACTCAAGCCACTTCATTTCCAAATCTTCCCGATTGCTCCAAAGAACACAATTGATTGGTGGGTATAAACAGCCGTTTTTTAATTGTTGAGATGCATCAATCCAACTGTGAAAATTAATGTTCTGACACGGCTGCAGTAACAGAGCACGTCCAGATCTGAAGCCCCGGTATTGCTATGAGACTGCATGGCTACTTTTGTCAATGTTCTGATATCTATTTATCGGCGTTTTCTTCTCTAGTTTTTCTACAGGGCGAACTGTTGCAGGAAAATTAAAACTGTCCATTTTTTGACACCATACAGTCAATTAACTTCCAAATGGCCTTTCAAAGTCAATTTTTGGGAGGCTGCCAATTGTTGGAAGACTCTGCTCTTCATGTCCATTCCTCGACCAATGCTGTTCGCCGATCACTCATCAATCATAACAACACAACAGTTTTTTGCTCACAGGTCAACGACACTTAAAATTTAAATTTACCATAATTGAGATGGAATGTGTTTAAAGTATCTTCCCTCCTCATTTCTCTTCCTTCCAAAAAGGCGTGCAACAAAGCAAAGCTGATCGTTAGGTGCAAGCAAAATTAAACTTCTTCAATGCCACTGTATTAGATTGGTTCCATTTTTCCTGAAGTTGTTAGATATGGAGACCTGGAACAATCATTTTTCTTCCCTCAGTAGCGCAGGTATAACAAATTATTTCCATTTTCTTCATTTGGGGGATGTTGGCATCGCTGGCTATTGCAAACGTTTTTGCTTTTTCCTAATTGCCCTTAACATAGAACCATATAAACATATAAACATAGAAGGTAGCAGCAGGCGGCGGCCATTTAGCCCTTTGAGCCTTCTCTGCTATTCATTACGATCATGGCTGATCATCCAACTCAATGCCTAAGTTTTCCCCATAACCTTTGATCCCATTCGCCCCAAATGCTATATCAAGCCACCTCTTGAATACATTCAACGTTTTGGCATCACCTACTTAGAACATAGAACATAGAAAGCCACAGCACAAACAGGCCCTTCGGCCCACAAGTTGCGCCGATCACATCCCCACCTCTAGGCCTATCTATAGCCCTCAATCCCATTAAATCCCATGTACTCATCCAGAAGTCTCTTAAAAGACCCCAACGAGTTTGCCTCCACCACCACCGACGTCAGCCGATTCCACTCACCCACCACCCTCTGAGTGAAAAACTTACCCCTGACATCTCCTCTGTACCTACCCCCCAGCACCTTAAACCTGTGTCCTCTCGTAGCAACCATTTCAGCCCTTGGAAATAGCCTCTGAGAGTCTACCCTATCCAGACCTCTCAACATCTTGTAAACCTCTATCAGGTCACCTCTCATCCTTCGTCTCTCCAGGGAGAAGAGACCAAGCTCCCTCAACCTATCCTCATAAGGCATGCCCCCCAATCCAGGCAACATCCTTGTAAATCTCCTCTGCACCCTTTCAATGGCTTCAACATCTTTCCTGTAATGAGGTGACCAGAACTGCGCGCAGTACTCCAAGTGGGGTCTAACCAGGGTCCTATAAAGCTGCAGCATTATCTCCCGACTCCTAAACTCAATCCCTCGATTAATGAAGGCCAGTACGCCGTACGCCTTCTTGACCGCATCCTCCACCTGCGAGGCCGATTTAAGAGTCCTATGGACCCGGAACCCAAGGTCCTTCTGATCCTCTACACTGCTAAGAATGGTACCCTTCATATTATACTGCTGCTTCATCCCATTGGATCTGCCAAAATGGATCACTACACACTTATCCGGGTTGAAGTCCATCTGCCACTTCTCCGCCCAGTCTTGCATTCTATCTATGTCTCGTTGCAACTTCTGACATCCCTCCAAACTATCCACAACACCACCTACCTTGGTGTCGTCAGCAAACTTACCAACCCATCCCTCCACTTCCTCATCCAGGTCATTTATGAAAATGACAAACAGCAAGGGTCCCAGAACAGATCCCTGGGGCACTCCACTGGTCACTGACCTCCATGCAGAGAAAGACCCCTCCACAGCCACTCTGTGCCTTCTGCAGGCAAGCCAGTTCTGGATCCACTTCCCGTGATAATGAATTCCGCAGGCTCACCACTCTTTGGGTGAATACAGATATGTGACTATCTTCTAAGCTCCGCCCTAGATGGTCTACCCTGAATCTTCAGTCTGTGACCACTGGTTCGGACTCCCCCTCCATCAGGAATATCCTCCCTGCATCTAACCTGTCTCGTCCTCATAGAATTTTATAAGTCTCTATGAGATCCCCCTCATTCGTCTGAACCCCAGCGAAAACAATCCTCACCTAATCAACCTCTCCTCATACATCTGTCCCGCCATCCCTGGAATCAGCCTGGTGAATGTTCATCAGCCTCGTAAACTTTAACTAAGTGGTTGCGAACTAAATTATTCAACTGATGCACTCAACGTGGTTTAATGCATACGTTGTGCTCCTGGACGTAGGGGCTGCCCAAAACTTTGACCGAGCGACACTAAATTAATGACAAGTCAGCGTATGAGCGACCTGGAGGAGAACACGTTTTTGCGTGTATCTGATCCCCTTTAATATCGACATTAGTGCTCGGGGACATAGAAGTTGGAACCTAAGGTCCCTTGATTCTATCTTCCAGTGCATCTTATATGAGATACACAGTTCTGTGAATGTGCTTCGGTGGTGGACGCAGTGATTCATTGTGGAAAAGGTGCCTATTAACCGGGACAATTTCGTTCCGGTTGGTGACTTATATCCTCTTGGAGCTGCAATCATCCAATCAACTGAAGAGCAATCCATCACATTTCTGTGCTATGCAATGTACACGGTACATTTTCCGTCGGGAGGAAATGAGTTGCTCGTCACATGATTACGCATCTCTGACTAGCTGTTGTTCTAACAGTATGTATACCTCCAGTGCACTTCAGAGTCATAGAGTTATAGAGTCATACCACGTAAAATAGGCTATTTGGCCTATCGAGTCTACACCAACAATTACTGCCTCTAAACTCGCCTTAATCCTTTTGTTTTAGGCACATGTCCTAGATTCTTGAATGTTATGATATTTCAAGTGAATACCCAAATATATGTAAACGTTTCGAATTTCTCGAGCCTCCACTAACTTCCCAGGCAGTGCATTCCAGTTTCCCACCACGCTCTGGGTCAAAACGTTTTTTTTTCTCAAATCCTCACTGAATCTCCTATGTGTTACCCTACAATGATGCTGCGTTGTGATTTATCCCACATCCAAGGGGTTGTTTCATATTCACCCTCTCCAGTCAAAAGACTATACATCAATATCACAGTCTTCTGTGTTCTACAAAAACAATCCAAGCCTATCCAGTATCTCCTTATACCCCAAATGCTCCACCCCAGGCAATATCCTGGCCAACCTCTGTAATCCCTCTCTTACTAATTCATCCTCCCGAGAGTGCGGGAGAACATTAGTCACCATCCAGAATGAAATTGTCCCGGTAAAACGTAAACTGAAATAATCTCTAAATATTCCACGAATTCTCGCTTGTCTTCTTCATCTGCAAGTTATCGTCTGACACAGTCATCCAGAGATTTGAAGTTAGCAAGCATGTATGCCTATAGCAGTCAACTCCAACTGTTAGCATCGATCGGCCTCTCTGTTACCTAGTTTCAATAGTTAATTTTACTCCAGAATGAACTTTCTTGAACAGAAAAATTGAAAGCGTCAGCGTTGCGCACATCCCACCCCCCGGCCCCCACCCCCTCCCCCACACCCCACCCCCGCCCCCTCCCCTCGCCCCCTTCCCCATCCCCCGCCCCGCCAATGAACTCTATCCTCTTCACATCAATCATATCCCACTTCTCAGCTGCCATCTCAGGTTGAACATGCTGGCGCATAACCGCTGTCCCATTTTGAACCTGACATAAATCTCCGACCTGACCGCATATTCTCGCCGTCACATAATATCTTATCATTTGTCTTGTTCTTCCATTACCTGAGCAGTTTCCACGTCTGCCCGAGTCCATCAAGATGTCAAGCAGTCAATTACACAATGCTTTTTTCCAGTCCCCTCCTCCTCTCCCCCCGAATAGCCTTATTTTAGTTCATATGTAAATTAATTTCTGCTAGGATTTCAGTTGATTTTTCCTGTTCTTTCCTACACAATTCATCATAGACTCCGTAAGCCGCAGCAGCAGGATATTCGGCCCATTAGGTCTGTGCCGTCAACAATCCCACCCAGGGCCCAACGCGTCACCCCATGCGTTTAGCCTGCCAGTCCCCCGATACTACTTTAGCAAGGCGAATTAACCTAACCGGCACATCTTTGGACTGTGGCAGGAAATCGGAGCACCCGGAGGAAACCCACGCAGGCACCGCAATCCAAATCCGGAATTGAACCCGGTTCCCTGGTGCTGTGAGGCTGAACTGCTCACCACCGAGAATATGAACAATCTCTAATAATACATTCCCCTCTTGATCGCCTTGAACAACTTTCAAAAACCATGATTAACTTTTCACTGACATTCACCTGTAAACTTCCCATTGGCGCCACGATATATTGATGCAGATAAAACAAGGGTCTGTTGTTTTATTCTGTTGAGGGTTTGCTCTCCACTCCGCCCTGCAGTTCAGTTCTCACATGGAAATCTGTGATGTCCTCGCCAGATTCTGTTTCTTGCAATCTCCTCCCGGGCTAAGAGAATCCCATTCCCTGCCCTACTCCCCACCCCTGCCAACTTCCTCTCCCCGAAACATTTTTGACATACACAATGATGCAAATCTCTGGAACGACTGCTGAAGAGAAGAATCGTGGGAAACATAGCATAGGGGGAGTGCTGCATATTTCACCAAACTGTTTAGAGTGATGCGAATTTTGTTATATGAGATGAGAGGCTACACGAAACCAGGATATAGTCCATCAGGTATATCGGCAATCAGAAGCTTTCCGAGCGCTGCTCCTTCGACAGATGATGTGGAGGGAGCCGCACAGGCACAGAATATCTAGGCGGAGTGACGGTAGCCCGATACACACAGGTAATCAGTTGACTCAACGCATAAGTACGGACTGGGTAGTGCAGTGTCAGCTGGCAGAATGGCAAGTCTTTAGATGTAATCAAGAGTGCTAATTGATAAATTCAAGCTGTTTAATCAGTATAATCTGTATATTCAGTACGTGCAAAGTCTCGACATGCTGCATACCAGGAGTATGGATGACCTAAGAACTGATAATATAAGCAGAGAGATAATTACAAATAATCAAAGAGTAAGATGGTGCTAAACACCATGCATACTAATTCAGGCTGAAACATCATCATACGCGATTAAGATATCCCTGGTGTGAAAACAGGACACTTGGGAAGATTTCTCCCACACTGAATAGTGTGGTTGGGTTCCATGTAGCGCGACCTGAACCCGAAATCACAGTTAAGGTCGTCCTCATGACTGTGGAACGTGGCTACCAGTTTCTGCTTGGTGACAATAAATTGTTCATCTCGATGGTCGTCTGGGAGAATGCTGACCCGAAGATCGAAGGCCAAATATCCTTGGCCACTGACATATTCTCCAACTAGCAGGGAACACTCCTGTCTGGTGCTTGTTGCATGGTGTCCGTTCATTCATTGCTGTAGTGTCTGCATGGTCTCGCCGATGTGCCATGCCCTGGGACATCGTTTCCTGTAGTGTCTGAGGTAGACTATGACACTATGACACCCGGACGTTATGGGGCAGTTTTTGCATAGCCAATCAAATTAACCCACACACCTTTGGAGTGTGGGAGGAAATAAGAGCACTAGGTTCAAACCCATGCAGACATGAGTAGAATGCGCAACCTCTGCACGGAGAGTAACCTGAGGCCGGAATCGAACCCGGTTCCCAGGGGCTGTGAGGCAGAAATGCCAACTGTGCCAACGTGCATACAAAGAATTTCTCTAAATATATTTCTCTTTTTTGTAGCCTTCAACAACTTTCAAAAACGAAGATTACCTCTTCATTGATATTCACGTACATTCTTCCCATTCGTCAATTCTTCCCTATTGACACAGGTGACACAGATTTCCTCTCATGAGGGTCTTCACTTGTCTCCAATCTGCAGTTCAGTTCTCATCTGGAAGCATATGCTGCCTTCACTAGATCATATTCTTTGCAATCTCCACCGGGGCTTCAAAACCTGGCAATATTTGATGGTCTCCACATCCCACTCCACCCAGGGTCAGTCACCCACTCCGCACCCCGACCCACCACTCACATGCTCACACGCACTTTCCGCCAGAAAACATACACAAATACCCTCCGCTCTGGAATGCCTGCTGAAACGAAGATGAGTGTAAAACCTACTACTAGGGAAGTGAATTAAAAAAAACATATTACTGGGGAAGTGAAGCAACAAAAGACATATAAACCAGGTACAAAATTGGCTCAGCTCTTTCCCGTTTCTCGATGCAGAAATTCCTTTTGTTGGTCCATCAATGGCCCAACCCCTCCTGGTCCGATGATTTAACTGCTATACTCACATCGGAAAAATTGCGATTCGCTGCTCTGCCTTTCTCTTTCAAAAGCTCTTTTTTCCGGATCCTATTTCTTTTGGATGAACACTGAATCCTTGTTATCCTGCCTCTATCTTCATTGGATTGAATAGCAGTTGCATCTGCTATTAACACACGTTATATTCCTCATTTCGTTCATCGTTTTATAATAGAATCCCTGAAGTACAGAAGAGACAATTCGGCTCAGTGTATCTTACACAGCCCTCCACGATCCTCCCCCCCGCCCCCCCCCCGACCCTTGTACTGCAATCCCACACATTTAGAACCATAGAACCATAGAAAATTACAGCTCAGAAACAGGCCTTTTGGCCCTTCTTGTCTGTGCCGAACCATTTACCATGGTGACTTCTCCAAAGCTACGCATCCTGGGCACTAAGGTGAATTGTAGCCTGGCCAAACCATCTAAACTGCACTTCTTTGGGCTGTGGGGGAAAACGGAGCAAATGGACCAAACACACGCACACAGCGAGAGACGTGCAAACTCCACACGGATAGTGACCCAAGGCTCAAATTGAAACCTGGCACTATGAGGCACGCTGCTATCCTGCTCCCATTTTCTTTCGCTTTTGTTTGTTCAGGAAGATGTCAATTCAATTGCTATTCCATTCCATTTCTTTTCTGCGTCATGAACTTCTTGTAGTTATCCCATCTCTGAAGGTCGACTGTTCTCCAATGACACTTTATTCCTGCTAATCCTTTGTTGACGGCGTGAACAACACAGGCCTATTCTTATTCCAGTTAATTTGGATTGTCACCACTTTTTTATTCTTACTCAATATTGTACTAGGTACTGTGCCATATCTAAGTTGATATTTGTGTTGCAATTTTCACTGACGTCGAAATTTCCATCTGAACTTTCGAATCCATTGTCTCTCATTCCAAAGAAATGTGCTCGACCGTTATTACCCCAGGACAGCGTACTCTTTGTTAATGGACGGAAAGCGGCGGGTGAGGGGAGATCTCAGGTCGAGACGATGTTGTCCAGTGTTTGGGTGGACTGTGGTAGTGTCACACTAAAATGCCTGTTCCGACTGGGACTCCAGATGACGGGAATTTGATCTGTGGTTACGTGCGAGTTCGGTGGATGTTGGAAGGTGGAAATTGTGAACTGTGAGAGGTGCGTTTCAGTGTAGTAAATGGTGGAATTGGGTTTTGTGGATCGGAAGGTCGCGTTGCCTTCACGGAGCGTGTAGTCTTTGCTCTGTATTGGGCCATATAAATGAGGCAGCCAGACCAGGCTTTGGGTCTGCAGGAAGATATTGGGGATTCCGTGTGGGGGTGGAGGAGGAGGTGTTTTTATGTAGAGAATCCATTTTTCTTTGGAGGTTAAGCATACAGTTGGTGCACTGGGTTGGTTAATCTGGTATGGGGGATCTCCCTGGATGTTCGGAGGATTGTGGGGATTCTTGTGGTGGAACGATCAAATGCTGGTAATTCAAATAATTTTGTCTGATGGATTACGGCGCAACAAATTTTTCTCTGGAGATTGTGTTGCTAATGTTTACCAGGGAACTTCTGAGGACGATTGTCCAATGTATTTTGAGGACACCGCTCCCCCACCCCAAAAATCTTCTTTCCTGCTAAAAACTAACAGTCCCGGTAGGTTATTTTTAACTTTACTGATTTCCAATCAGTGTAATCCAACAATGTACACCAGTATTTTGTTCTGAAACAACTATCTGTGTTGTTGGTCCAGTTGTTCTTGTAGCCCCACGTGGAGCATGTGGACCAGAGCCACTTTAAGTGCCATGGACTACCCGGTCTGTAGAGGTATACATCTGCCTTTCCCAGCGATGGCTGCGCACCCCACTGGAACAATCACACTATGCAGCATGCACAACATTGAAATAAGCACTTAGGGGTCTCCTTACTGTTCCTTCCTCCCTTTTATTTTGTTGACTGCTGGGCACCCCATTCCTCCTCTCATTCCGAAGTCTGCACAGTGAACAAACTACTAACCTGAACTCATAAAGCTGTCGAATAAATGGATGCCATGCACTGACGACAGATGTTGCCTATGTTCTGAAAACAAGAGTTCAATTTACGAAACTGACGTCCTCCTGCCTAAGTGGCTACCTGTGACTTGTCAAACGTCCTGGAGATTCTCTAAAAAAAAATGCACTGACTCTTCAGTGATTCTTGTCTTTGATAGGGAATAACAGATTAGCAGTTTTTATACCTAAAAATAAACAACATTACTAATACCAAAATGATTCAATACACTGTACACAGCTTAACCAACAGCAAGAAATTTCAACAAGATATCTAATTCCGAATAATATCTATATCACTCTACCAATAAACGTTAACCGGATGTGGCTTTAAATGAAAAATAATATTACAATTCAGCAGTTCATTCCCAACTCCAGGTGAGTTTGTATGAAAAGCATACCTGTGGAATTCTCCTCGCAGTGGCAGAGTACACGGCTCTGCTCTGGCTGTTTTCCACCAGTCATCCATTGAAGTGTGGTGCTATCCTCATTGGGGAAATCCATTGAGTGGTGGAGAATATTTGTTAGCTGTACACTCTCACATTGAAAAATGATCGAGTATTCATAACGTGAACATGGCTGGACGAAATCGATGTGACTTGAGTATTATTGGAGAAAGCATATTCTGGAATAAAAGTAAAACAAAGGAAGGTGCCAGATTAGGGGGGAAACATGTTCGAAATACACGGAAAAGATCTATTTCTTGATCTAAACTTAAATAAATACATTCAGCTGCAATTATGAGGTCGTCCATAAATAACGAATTAATCTGAACCATTTGGTGGAACGCATTTTCAATACATTTCATAGAGATGGAATATTGCTTCAATGATTATAATTTGGAGTTTACTATCCTAAATATAGACTGCAGGGTCTGAATTTTGAAGAACATAAATGGGCAAGCAATACTATTTTTTTAGTAAAATATCTCAATTCATCCTTTCCACAGTCTAACGTGAATTTATCGTTTCTGGATTTGTTCTTGGAGAAACGTTTTGGACAATTAGATTTAACGTGAGAAGGACATCGTTACCAATGATGCATCAAGTTTAAGTTTGACTAATGTAAATGAACATAACAAATAAGAGTGAGAATAACAATTTGGAAAGTACACAAAATCGGTACAGTGAGAATGTATCAGGCGCAGAAAAATTGCAATCGAAGAAGAAGAGTTAAATTAAGGAAAAACTAAGGGAAAGGCACTAATGAAAAGTGGAACTTTTTCAAGGAACACATACTGGGTGTCCTTGATAGGTATGTCCCTGTCAGGCAGGGAGGAAATGGCCGAATGAGAGAAACATGGTTCACGAAAGAGGTGGAATGTATTGTGAAAGGGAAGAGGGAAGCTTATGTAGGGATGAGGAAACAAGGTTCAGATGGCTCGATAGGGGGTTACAAGTTAGCAAGGAATGAGCTGAAAAAAGGGGCTTAGGAGAGCTAGAAGGGAACATGAGAAGTCCTTGGCGTTTCGGATCAAGGAAAACCCCAAGGCTTTTTACTCTTATGTGAGGAATAAAAGAATGGCCAGCGTGAGGTTAGGGCCAGTCAAGGACAGTAGTATGGAGTCGGTAGAGATAGGCGAGGTGGTGAATGAATACTTTTCTTCAGTGTTCAACAAGGAGAGGGGCCATGTTTTTGAGGAAGAGAAGGTGTTACAGGCTAATAGGCTGGAGGAAATAGATGTTCGGCGGGAGGATGTACTGGCAGTTTTGAATAAACCGAAGGTGGATAAGCCCCCTGGGCTTGTTACCTATATCCTAGGATTCTTTCGGAGGCAAGGGATGAGATTGCAGAGCCTTTGGCTTTGATCTTTGGGTCCTCACTGTCCACGGGAATGGTGCCAGAGGACTGGAGAATGGCGAATGTTGTCCCTCTGTTTAAGAAAGGGAATAGAAATGACCTTGGTAATTATAGACCGGTTAGTCTTACTTCGGTGGTTGGTAAATTGATGGAAAAGGTCCTTAGTGATGGGATTTACGACAATTTAGAAAGATGCGGATTAATCCGGGATAGTCAGCACGGATTCGTGAAGGGCAAGTTGTGCCTCACAAATTTGATATAATTTTTTGAGGAGGTAACTAAGTGTGTTGATGAAGGTAGGGCAGTTGATGTCATATACATGGATTTTAGTAAGGCGTTTGATAAGGTCCCCCATGGTCGGCTGATGATGAAAGTAAGGAGGTGTGGGATAGAGGGAAAGTTGGCAGACTGGATAGGTAACTGGCTATCTGATCGAAGATAGAGGGTGGTGGTGGATGGAAAATTTTCGGAATGGAGGAAGGTTGCTAGCGGAGTGCCACAGGAATCAGTGCTTGGTCCTCTGCCATTTGTGATTTTTATTAATGACTTAGAGGAGGAGGCTGAAGGGTGGATCAGTAAATTTGCTGATGACACCAAGATTGGTGGAGTAGTGGATGAGGTGGAGGGCTGTTGTAGGCTGCAAAGAGACATAGATAGGATGCAATGCTGGGCTGAAAAAAGGCAAATGGAGTTTAACGCTGATAAATGTGAGGTGATTCATTTTGGTAGGACTAATTTAAATGTGGATTACAGGGTCAAAGGTAGGGTTCTGAAGACTGTGGAGGAACAGAGAGATCTTGGGGTCCATATCCACAGATCTCTAAAGGTTGCCACTCAAGTGGATAGAGCTGTGAAGAAGGCCAGGTGTGTTAGCTTTTAGTAACAGGGGGTTAGAGTTTAAGAACCGTGGGGTTATGCTGCAACTGTACAGGACCTTGGTGAGACCACATTTGGAATATTATGTGCAGTTCTGGTCACCTCACTATAAGAAGGATGTGGAAGCGCTGGAGGGAGTGCAGAGGAGATTTACCAGGATGCTGCCTGGTTTGGAGAGTAGGTCTTATGAGGAAAGGTTGAGGGAGCTAGGGCTGTTCGCTCTGGAGCGGAGGAGGCTGAGGGGAGACTTAATACAGGTTTATAAAATGATGAAGGGGATAGATAGAGTGAACGTTCAAAGACTACTTTCTCGGGTGGATGGAGCTATTACAAGGGGGCATAACTATAGGGTTCATGGTGGGAGATATAGGAAGGATATCAGAGGTAGGTTCTTTACGCAGAGAGTGGTTGGGGTGTGGAATGGACTGCCTGCAGTGATAGTGGAGTCAGACACTTTAGGAGCATTTAAGCGGTTATTGGATATGCACATGGAGCACACCAGGATGATAGGGAGTGGGATAGCTTGATCTTGGTTTCAGATAAAGCTCAGCACAACATCGTGGGGCGAAGGGCCTGTTCTGTGCTGTACTGTTCTATGTTCGATGTTCTATGGTCTATTTAGAGCGCAGTTAATATATATTCATAGGAAAGGCAAGGGTGGGGGTTGGGGGGGGGGGGGTGATCGCGGTGAAGCAAATCTGTTTCCACTTGTTGAATATTAATTAATACAAATACCGACAGGGTATGAAAAATCACTAATTGTTGTGGCCAAGATGATTCGAAATCAATATATTGTTGTCGGCATGGAAAAATAAGGCGGATTGTAGCATAAGGAACAGAGATGATTATCGACCGAAAACCATAATTACTCATCGAGGCAACAGAATGTCAGACGTTCAATTAAATATACTCAAAGACATTGGATAACAGGCAAGAAGGTGCTTCCCAGGTCTTAGTGAAATAGAAGTGTTCAATGAATTGCACGGTTGAAAACTGTCAAGGAGAATGCATCGGGTGGACTGTCAGTTCGGAAATTTTATAAGGCACCAGAAGCAAGGCAAATACATCCAAGAGCACTAAGGGAAGTGCGTGTGCAACTTGCAAAGCGACTCGCCATAAATGCGTAATTCTTTTTAGACTGTAGTTGGGGTCGACTTTGGGGGTTGAAGTTTGAAACGTGGATTCCCATAAAATTGGAGTTCACTCAATTGGAAAATATAATTATGGAAAACAAACATGAATCCGTTAATGGAAAGCTATAATGAATGGCCATCTTCATTATTTGCAGGGTGGAATCATAGAATCATAGAATCCTACAGATCAGAAGGAGGCAATTTGGCCCATCAAGTCTGCACCGTACACAATCCGACCCAGGCCTTATCCCCATAACCTCATGAACTTACCTTTGCGAGTCCCCCTGACACTTAGGGGCAATTAAGCACGCCCAATTCACCGAACCCGCGCATCTTTGGACTGGTAACCAAGTTGTTTCATGATTCTAATGTTGCAAATCGCCACTGAATTTGCAAAGGGTATCTTATGATTTGACACCCAGCAGAAGCAAGTTAAAACTGAGAGCTCATGTCATAAACGCACCAGTGGAAGCACAGGTAGGACATTTTCTGCTTGAGTGGAAAAGCAATGGTATGGTGAACGGTGATTTTCAGAGTGATAAGTGTATTAAAGCACAGTTCCACATTGATCACCTAATTAATCTTTGTTATTTTAAAATATGTGTTGGCGGACTAGTTAATAGGGCAGAAATTCAAAATGTCCGGCTATGATACATCGTGGAAGTGTTGTGAAAAATGAGGAGCATAGCATTTAAATTGAAAAAAGACCCATTGCATTTATATTCGAATGTGTGACCATGTGGTATGTGAAATGAAATTCAGGAGAGTATGAAATGATTTATTTGTTACAAAGAAAGTAAGTAGTTCAAACAAAATGTGGGATCTGATTCTCCAGATGGTGCAAAAGCAGACACATCATCCATAAATGTATATAAATTACTGATGGTTGGCATATAGGCCAAACAATTTTGCTAAATAATGCAGAGTGATCCTTTTATGAAGGCGTGATTAATCTTATTACAGCAGCCGATGAGGTTCTTGCATTCGATTCAGAGTCAACACTGAACAGCAACAGAACATAGTTTATACATTTTGTGAATGATTAGAACTGAGTGTAAAGCTGAGTTTACTGTCAAATTTAGTGTTAAATTCAGGATTAGAGTTTGTGTGCAAGTATGATTAGATTGAGGATTGTTCTTCATATTAATGTTGTGCAGGGTATGCGCTCGAGAATAAGAGACCTGGATATTTAATAGAAAAACAGTGTAATAGTTAGTATACGTTGTCCATACACAGTAGAAGCATTCAGATGGCTCAGACGAGCAGAATAGATGCATCACATGAAAAACGGTGCCAAACAACAGTGATAATTCTGCCTGAAAGTTGGAGCTTTGATATGGCGGCACCGGAGTGAGCTGATCAGGGACGTGCTGTTGAGAGGGATTGCCAGAGCTCAGCGGCAAATTATCTGAAGTTGCAACAAGAGTGTTGCCGTAATTAAACGTCTCGTTGCGCCAATTGGAAGACGTATGGGAACTGTTGGATCAGGGAACACTCTTGCAGGTCAATACTATTGCACATATCCGAAAGACAGTCGGGTTCGTGGAATTGACATGAATGATGTCGGGAAAGGCGATGTCTCACCGTGAAAGCAAGTCGTTGGCTTTTGAACAATGCAACGATGAGCGAGGTTATGTCATCAAACACACGGCTTGAATTTCTGGCAGTGAGTAAGTGGCGAGTGGCGTTTATCATCACGTAAAAACATCTGTACATGCAATGTGCTGTGGGGGCGGAAATAAGAGTTGAAAATTGGAAGTCGAATTTGTAGCAACATTCTTCTTATTTATTTTAAACTTGCAGATTGCCCATTCTTCAGGATGGAATAAGTGGCCAGCAATCAAATTTGTTGCAAACACTAACGAGAATGTTTTGCATATTCCGGACATTGAATGGAGGAATTTTCTGCTCAGTTAATACGTCTATTAAATCGTTATGTTGGTCACGTTTTGCCATTGTTTAGGTCAAGAGAGGGTCATTGGGTGCTGTCAATGTCGAGGTGAAAATTACCTTTGTGCTTTACGATTATATCAATGAGGATAGACGTGCTTATGGAAACAGAATGGGAAGCTTACGCGAGGTCCTGGGAGAGTGGGGGTCAAGACATAATAATTCTGGAGCAGAATCAAAGCCGTTGTAGCTATTTTGACGATGAGTGTGCAGAAAACACTCGGAACATGCGAGAGCCAGTAAACGAGCAACATTACGGTAGGAAGGGGTTGCAAGATGATATCGTGTTCAAGTGGGACAAGGACCGTCGTCAGTTCGAGGAAGACGACTTACTATATTCTTCCTCTGTTCAAAGCTGGAGAGAAAATTGTTTAGACATAGAGAACAGCGGTAAGGCCAGAGTGACAGGAGATGGACCCTGACTGGAGGGGTTTAGGATGAAGTTCTACGTCACATGGGGATGAATATGGGAAATTGCATCATGTTAAAATATATTGGATTAGGAAGCGAGGTTGGAGTTTGTAATATCTTTTGCAAGTTCCACACAGTAAATGGAATAAAATTTTGGGGAACTTTCTGCCAATGATTTTTTTTTAAAACTAGTTATCATCAGAGATTTAGATAGACCAATATCGACAGTATTTCTGCTCTCCAATGATGTGTTTCTTATTTTCCTTATGATCAGATGTGAGGAGCAGTGTACTGAGCCATTTGAGGAGCACGGGAGACATTTTGTCGTGCTGTCTGAAACGGGACGTCTGACTTTCCTCTTTTCAGCTGCTACATTCTTCCCTTTTAGAGTCGACCCACGAAACACGGAGGACAGGAAGTAACATTTGTTCTTCCAATGTTCCGACAGCGTGTGCTTTGAGCTGTCTTATGCTCTCCAGTATCGGCCGAAATGAGATGAAGTTGTTAATTTTTGTGGTCGGTCTTTCTCCTTCTGTGCTTTCAAAGTGTTCTCTCTGTCCTGCAGCGAGACAGCAGAGCCCGCTCAGTGACTGAGCTGTACACTTCTGCAGACAGGACATGCTCTCTGTTTCCCCTATGCTCCTTCCCTGTGGTTCCTCCCCAAACTGCCAATCGAACGAAAGGTGGTGAAATATATCCTGTGGATCTTTTTGTCTCCTCTCCCACGCGGAGTTCCCACATGCCAGACTGGTAAAGAAACAGAAACCACATGGATCTCAGAGTGGGATGGCCAGATGGATATCGATCTACCCTGGTAATAGAAGAATGTGAGGAGCAGTGGATGGATGATTTTTTTTAACGAATGGAGATCTGTAGCTACCGGTGTTCCGCACGGAGGAGTGAAACATAGAAACATAGAAAAACGACAGCGCAAAACAGGCCCTTCGGCCCCACAAGTTGTGCCGAACATATCATAGAAACATAGAAACCCTACAGTGCAGAAGGAGGCCTTTCGGCCCATCGAGTCTGCACCGACCACAATCCCACCCAGGCCCTACCCCCACATATTTTACCCACTAATCTCTCTAACCTACGCATCCCGGGACTCTAAGGGGCAATTTTTAACCTGGCCAATCAACCTAACCCGCACATCTTTGGACTGTGGGAGGAAACCGGAGCACCAGGAGGAAACCCACGCAGACACGAGGAGAATGTGCAAACTCCACACAGACAGTGACCCGAGCCGGGAATCGAACCCGGGACCCTGGAGCTGTGAAGCAGCAGTGCTAACCACTGTGCTACCGTGCCGCCCTACCTTTTAGGCCTACTTATAACCCTGCATCCTATTAAGTCCCATGTACCCATCCAGGAGTCTCCTAAAATACCCTATTGAGTTTGCCTCCATCACCACTGACGGCAGCCAATTCCACTCGCCCACCACACTCTGTGTGAAAAACGTCCCCCTGACATTTCCCCTGTTCCTACCCCCCAGCACCCTAAACTTGTGTCCTCTCGTAGCAGCCATTTCCACCCTTGGAAAAAGCCTCTGAGAGTCCACCCGAACTATGCCTCTCAACATCTTATATACCTCTATTAGGTCTCCTCTCATCCTATATCTCTCCAAGGAGAAAAGACGGAGCTCACTCAGCCTATCCTCATACGGCATGCCACTCAATCCAGACAACGTCCTTGTAAATCGCCTCTGCACCCTTTCAATCTTTTCCACAGCCTTCCTGTAATGAGGCGACCGGAACTGAGCACAGTACTCCAAGTGTGGTCAAACGAGCGTCTTGTGTAGCTGCACCATTATCCCCGGACTCCTAAACTCAATCCCTCGATTGATAAAGGCCAGCACATCATACGCCCTCTTTACAACCTCCTGCACCTGCGGGGCCGATTTTAGAGTCCTATGAACCCGGACCCCAAGGTCGTTCTGATCCTCTACAGTACTAAGAATCTTTCCCTTTATATTGTACTCTTCATCCCATTTGACCTGTCAAAATGGACCACGATGCATTTATCTGGGTTGAAGTCCATCTGCCACTTCTCCACCCAGTCTTGCATCCTATCTATGTCCCTCTGTAACTTCTGACATCCCTCCAGACTATCCACAACCCCACCAACCTTCGTGTCGTCGGCAAACTGACGAACCCAACCCTCCACTTCCTTATCCAGGTCATTTATGAAAATGACAAACAGCAAGGGTCCCAGAACAGATCCCTGGGGCACACCACTGGTGACCGACCACCACTTAGAAAAAGACCCATCTTCCACACTCTCCGCCTATTTTGGGCAAGCCAGTTCTGGATCCACAGGGCAGCAGCACCTTGGATCCCATGCCCTCTCACTTTTTCGAAAAGCGTTGCATGGGGGACCTTATCGAACGCCTTGTTAAATCCATATAAACCACATCTACCGCTTTCCCTCCGTCAATGTGTTTAGTCACATTTTCGAAGAACTCCACCAGGCTCGTAAGGCACGATCTGCCTTTGACAAAGCCATGCTGAGCATTCTCGAGCTGACTAGACCTCTCGAAATGTTCATAAATCCTGTCCCTCAGGATCTTCTCCATCAACTTACCAACCACTGAGGTGAGACGCACCGGTCGGTAATTTCCTGAGCTATCCCTATTCCCCTTCTTGAAAATAGGAACCACATCCGCAATCCTCCGGCACCTCTCCCGTCTCCATCGACGACGCAAAGACCATCGTCAGAGGCTCTGCAATCTCTTCCCTCGCCTCTCACAGTAAACTGGGGTCCATCCCTTCCGGACCCAGCGACTTATCTATCTTGATGCCATTCAAAGATTCCAGCACAACCTCTTTATTAAAGTCCACATACTCAATCTTTTCAGTCTACCGCAAGCCCGCAGTACATCTACCCAGCTCCTTCTCCTCTGTGAAAACCGAGGCAAAATATGAATTAACCACCTCTGCCATTTCTACTGGTTCCGTACAGATTTTCCCACCTTTACCTTTTATAGGTCCTATTCCTTCACGTCTCATCCTTTTACTCTTCACATATTTATAGAACGCCTTAGGGTTTTCTTTAATCCTACCTGCCAATGCCTTCTCGTGACCCCTTCTGGCTCTCCTAATTTCCTTCTTTAGTCCCTTCCTACAAGCCGTATACTCATCTAGATCCCTATCTTCGCCATGCTCTCTGAACCTTTTGTACGCTTTCCTTTTCTTTTCGACTAGGTCCCGCACAGCTTTCATGCACCACGGTTCCTTTAACCTACCAACCTACCAACCTACCTGTCTGCTCGGAACGTTGTCCTGTAGAACTCTAGACAGACGTTCCTTGAAAAACTGCCACCTCTCTTCAGTACATTTCCCCGAGAATACCTCCTTCCAATTTACCCCTCTAATTTGCTGCCTTATGTCTTCATATTTCCCCTTACTCCAGATAAAAGCTTTCCTACCTTGCCTGATCCTCTATTTTTCCAATGCAAGCATAAAGGAGATAGAGTTATGATCGCTATCCCCAAGATGCTCTCCCACTGCGAGATCTGACACCTGTCCAGGTTCATTGGTCAGTATCACATCAAGTACAGCCTCTACTCTTGTAGGGTTGTCCACATGCTGTGTCAGGAAACCCTCCTGAACACACCTAACGAACTCCTCCCCATCCAATCCCCTTACCCTAGGGATATTCTAATCTATGTTTGGGAAATTAAAGTCTCCCATCACAACAACTCTGCTATTATTGCAACTCTCCAGGATCTGTTTCCCTATCTGCTCCTCCACCTCCCTTTTACTATTGGGCAGCCTATAGAAAACTCCCAGCAAAGTGATCGACCCCTTCCCACTCCGAACTTCCACACACAGAGACTCTGTAGACAATCTCTTCGCAGCATACACCTTCTCAACAGCTGTGACACTATCCCTGATCAGCAGTGCGACTCCACCCCCTCTCTTGCCTCCCTCCCTGTCCTTCCTGAAACATCTGAATCCCGGCACCTGGAGTATCCAGTCCTGTCCCTGAGACATCCAAGTCTCCGTAATGGCCGCCACATCACGCTTCCAGGCATCGATCCACGCTCTGAGCTCATCCCCTTTATTCACTATACTCCTGGCATTAAAGTAAACACATCTCAATCCTTTGGTCTGAGCTCTCCCCTTCTCTATCCCCTGTCCATCTTCCCTCTTGCACTGTCTATAACCCTTCTCTGTTTGCGAGCTAACTTCCTCGCTCCCAGTCACCACGTCTCGATCCCCTCCCCCCAACTTATCTAGTTTAAACTCTCCCCAGTAGCCTTAGCCAACCTTCCCGCCAGGACATTGGTCCCCCTGGGATACAGGTGCCACCCGTTTTTTGTGTACAGGTCACATCTGCCCCTAAAGAGGTCCCAATGGTCCAGGAACCTGAATCCCTGCCCCCTGCACCAGTCCCTCAGCCACACATTCATCCTCCACCTCACTCCATTCCTGCCCTCACCCTCCCGTGGCACAGGCAGCAATCCTGAGATTACTACCTTTGTTTTCCTCCTCCTCAGCTGTCTCCCTAATTCCCTTTACTCTCTTTTCATGACCCCTTCCTTCCCACATCAGCGGTACCAATATGTACCGCTACCTCTGGCTCCTCTCCCTCCCCCCTCAGGATTTCTGGGAGTCGACCAGCGGCATCCTGGATCCCGGCCCCAGGGAGGCAGAGCACCATCCGAATCTCCCGCCTGCCTCCGCAAAAACGCCTGTCCGACCCCCTTACTGTCGAGTCCCCGATTAACACTGCCTTCCTCCTCTTTTCCTTAGCCCTCTGAGTTACAGGGCCGGACTGCACTACGGAGACACGGCCACTGCTGCTTTCCCCAGATGGGCACTGCTCAGGCAGGAGTACTTGTTGCGTAGGGGCACATTCACCACATCCAGTGCTGGGACCTCTGCTGCTTATAGTATGTATAAATAATCTGAGTAAAATTCGTAAATTTAAGTACGACACCAAGATTGGTGGAATCGCTGATAGCATCTGGGATTCTGAGAGGATACAACAGAATATAGATGGAGATGGAGATGGAGTTTAATCAGGAATAGTTTGAGGTGATGCATTTTGGAGGATCAAATTTTGGTGTGAATTATAATGGAAGTGGCAGAACCCTTTGGAACATCAACAGACAGATGGATCTGGGCGCGCAGGACCAAACATCCCTAAAACTGGCAACACAGGTGGCCAGAGTGGTTGAGAAGGCGTATGGCATACTTGCCTTCATCAGCCGAGGCATTGAGTACAAGAGTTGGGAAATCATGTTGCAGCACTACAAAACATTTTTTTAGCTCGCATTTGGACTATTGTGTGCAGTTCTGGTCACCACACTAACAGAAGGATGTGAAAGTTTTGGAGAGAGTGCAAAGGAGGATCATCAACATGTTGCCTGTTCTCGAGGGTGTTGACTATGAGGAGAGTTTGAATAAATTAGATTTTTCACGCAGAGAGTGTTGGGTGCCTGGAACGCGCTGCCAGATGAGGTGGAGGAAGCAGTCACATTGGCAACATTCAAGAGACATCTGCATGTGTACATGAATAGGGAAGGATTAGAGGAATACGGACCGAGTCAGGGCAGAAGATATTTTTTAGGATATTTAGGGCATCATGATCGGCACAGGCGTGAAGGTTCGTAGGGCCAGTAGTGGGAAATTCTTCTCGGTGGCCTGATTAATTTAAAGACAAAATCTTGTCATTAAACATTTCATTTCACAAAGGTAAAAATAATATTCATCGCACTGAAATTCTTCAATTAAACTAGTTTTTATAAAGCATTGAAATGTTCGAATCAAAACCATTACAAGTTAATAATATTCAGACAAACATTCAATTAGGACAAGACACATTTCTTTTGGCCAAAAGGAAGATCTATAAGGCATTCTCGAAAGCCCTCAGATTTCATGCCAAAAAGCCGAATGGTTAGCCATTTTATTATCAGATTATTCAGCTCAGCACATAATTAACAGCATTTTCATTCATTCTCCGTTCTGTCAATCTAACCATGGCATGTCCTTCAACCAATTATAGTTTGACACCTTCAAATATTGATCTGCCATTCGTCTATATTTTTTCCGGAAGTGCTCTCCCAAAAAAATGGCTTCTTATGATTCCACATTTCTTTAACCAGTTTAAACCGGCTCTAATTCCAAATAAAGGCGCATTTACCTTTTGGCATTATCCCCCGGATTGGATGTGCATGGGTAATTTGTTCCATAATTTATGCATGACTGGTGCTGGTATCTTTCATGAATACAACTTTCATTTTACTGGCATGTTACAAATTAATTTCTTAGATACATTATTAATATATTACTTAAATATGTTGTGTTATTCTCAAACCACATATTAAAACATCAGTTGCTAATTATCCTCATGTTGGGGACTTCGAATTAATCAGAATTCTCAACTGCAGAGCCTGTTCGTGTGGAGTGCTTCTCTTTGTTCTTTGTACTTAGTGTCATTGGTGATTAAAGTAGGGGGAACAAATAGTGTGTTGCACAGAATCAAAACACTGGAGCCCCATCTTGGATGGATTCAGTTGCTGGGTTTATTACATAATTGTATAATCCTCTTAATAGGATACTTTACCGCACTCTGGAACTGATTTCTGAATCTGGATTGTGTAACACCATAAATAAATGTGTTTGTGCAGCAACTTAAATTCATGAGTATATATCCAACTTGTTGAAGCGTGTATTCAGAATCACTGTAGTCTCTATGATCTATTCCTGTAATGTTATAGTACACAAATTCTATAACATATGTCAGCCACAGAAGTAGGAAGCTGCCAGATATGGTAAATAATAAGATTGCAGACTTCCTTCTGCTCTCCATCTCTGGGTCATTCTCACTTTCTCCCTTATTCTGACCCCTCAGCCTCTTCCGGACTCGACTGGCCACGAAAATATGTCTGACTGTCAGAATGTTGAGCAGTAAAATTACAGTGAATGGGAGTAATGGAGTTAAAGCTGTAACAAAACAATCAAATGCCACCCATCCTATCTCTGTGTAATAACTTTGCTTCTCTACACAGAATGTCGGGACATTGTTGATTATAACTCCTGGTTCAACGACAAAGTAGTGCGGGATATTTTTTATACAGACAAAAATGCAGGTTGTTGCTAGGACCACAGCTGCAGTTTTCTCGGTGCAATATTTTGTTCTCAACTTCTGACAACAAATGGCCACAAAACGATCAAAGGTGAAAGTGACGGTGAACCAAACAGAAGCTTCTATTGCTACACGGCTCAGGACAAGATTGACACTACAGGATGCGGGGAAAATGAGGAAATATCCCGGAAAATAATAATAACTGATCCGCCAAACAATGACATATGTGAGAATGACAAGGAGATCGGCTATCGCCATGGCCAGCAAGTATCGAGTGGTGCAAATGGAGAGTCCGCACTTTCCTCGGGACAAGATCACAATCGCCACTAAATTCACTGTAAAAGAGGGAATGCGAAAGAGTCTGTCAATGTATCTTCCAAAGCTATGTGCTTACGAGTCCGGGCTGAAAATTGAAGAATGTTTGTTGACTGGTCAGATGTTTATCATTTAAAACATCTCCCCATACCCGCTTCCCGTGATACTGTGGCAGACTGATCTGTACTATGTTGACAAATGCTGTGTCACCTTCGCACATCTCCCTGGGTGTTGATTGATATGTGAAATGTTATGGAGTATTTAATCCTCTGATTTCAATAGTTTCAAATTTTCATTCTGGCCATCCCACTTTTCAACAGCACTGGCATCCAGCAGCTGACAGGAGACATTGACAGTTTTTGGATGAAGGGAATACATTTACAGCACTGCCTGTCGAAAAAGGAAAGGGGATTTTATCTACTGCAGCTGTACAATCTGACACCGGTTAGGTCATCAACCACCTCCAAGCAAAATCTGAGACACGATGGTTTTAGACACATTGAATGAGAACATTACACTGTGGCTAATTGACAGAACAAATCAGCATCCCTTCTGAAACCGTCAATGTACCAACATAACACCATTCACGGAGAAAAAGAAACACCGTCATCCTGGGAAAGTAAGCAATCACTCAAACCGCGGTGTTGGAACTAAAAATAAATCTGTTGGAATTGTGATAAAATAGTAAAATGCTAAAAGCAGTCTGCCACTGAAATTTTAGTGGGCGAGTTGCAGAGAATGTGAAACCGCCATTGACTGTCGAGTGGGGATTTCTGTCGTTCAGACCAGCGCGGCCAGAGAATTCCACCCATCATTTGTAAGGTACGGAGTGCCCAGCATAGAAACTGAGCTATCGTGAAATACTCTGGCCTCTCCCCAGAGCTTCAATAATTGTAATACTCATATCAATGCTAAGTCCACGGAACAGTGAAATCCTGGTTCAAATATGGATGAATACCTGTAAAGATGTGAATGTGTAGGGGACATTGAATGACAAATTGGATGAGGTTGTAAGAAGGGCACAACTAAATCCAAAGGACGGGAATCAGTGCACTTGGTTATGGTGACAGTAGAATATCAAATCGAGAAGGAAGCATGGACATCTGGAATCGAGTATGATGATGGAGAATTGTGGGTACATTCCTACAGTGTGGCCCAGAATTTCACCCGTTCCCCGTTCGGATTCTCCTCCTGTGAATACCAGTGAACGTCCCATGCGTGGCATGCTGACACAATGCTTAGCACTGCTGCCTCACAGCGGCAGAGGCCCAAATTCAATTTAAGCTGGAGGTGACTCTGTGTGTGGAGTATGGACATTCTCCACATGTCTGCACGGGCTTCCTCCGGATGCTCTTTTTCCCTCACACAGTCCCAGGATCTGCAGTGCAGGTGGATTGGTCATGCTGAAAAATTGCCGCAAAGTGTCCCATGATGTCTGAACTGGGGAATTAGCGCGGTAAATGCAGGGACATTACGGGAATAGTCCGTTGATTGGGCCTGGGTGGGATGCTCTGCCCCAGGATCAATGCAGACTCAATCGATAGATTGGAACCCTTCTGCAATGTTGCCTCTGGTCAACATCGCGTTGCTCCTACTTGAGATACAAATGGTGGTTGGAGTTTGAGGGGTCAGAACGGATTGCATAAGTACCTCAAATGGCAATTTATCAGTTTAAATGCACCCATTGCAAATTAAAGGAAAATAGTTCCTAAGCAATTGTGAAATCTGCATTGTTGTCCCCCGCCTCCTCTCCCCGCCCTATGTATTCAAGAGACTCCATGGTAAACAGTGAGCAAACTTATTGTATTGGAAGATGAAGTAACTCAATACTGAGGCTCCTCGAACGAACAACTGAGGATACCGACTATTGGGGGAATGTAAGTAACAGTGAGTATTTAAAATCTGTACTTTCAGCGTAGGGTCAGCGGATCCTTTGGTTCAATTGATGTTTGTCACGATCGCTGGTGGCGAAAATCATTAGAAAGGCAGGTTTTAACGCTGCTGTAAATTTAGCTGAATGTTTCGGGGATGTACGAGGGTAGAATCATAGAATCCCAACAGTGCAGAAGGAGGTCATTCGGCCCATCGAGACTGCACTCTCAACAGTCCCATCCAGGACTTATCCTCATAACCGCATTGACTTTCGCTGCTTGTCACCCTGACAGTTACATAAACTTTTGCATGGCCAAATCACCTAACCTGCACATCGTTGGAATGTGGGAGGAAACCGGAGTACCGGAGGAAGCCCGTGCAGACACGTGGAAATCCTCGCAGACATGGGAAGGATGTACAAACTCTACACAGATAATCAATCGAGGCCGGAATTGAACCCGGGTCCCTGGCGCTGTGAAGCACCAGTGTTAACCATTGTGTCACTGTGACGCGCAAATGAGGATGAGGAGTTCAATATGGCGGCGGGAGGTTGATGGGGAAGGCAAGGTGAACGTTAATACCAAAGAACAATTGAAAATTACAGCTCAGAAACAGGCCTTTTGGCCCTTCTTGTCTGTGCCGAACCATTTTTTGCCCAGTCCCACTGACCTGCACTTGAACCATATCCCTCCACATCCCTCTCATTCATGAACCCGTCCAAGTTTTTCTTAAATGTTAAAAGTTTACCACTTTTATTTACCACTTTATCCGGCAGCTTATTCCACACTCCCACCACTCTCTGCGTGAAGAAGCCCCCTCTAATATTCCATTTAAACCTTTCTCCTTTCACCCATAACCCATGCCCTATGGATTTCTTCTCCGCTAGCCTCAGTGGAAAAAGCCTGCTTGCATTCACTCTATCTATTCTTATCAAAATCTTATACACCTCTGTAAAATCTCCCCTCATTCTTCGACGCTCCAGGGAATAAAGTCCCAACCTATTCAATCTATCTCTGTAACTCAGCTTCTCAAGTCCCGGCAACATCATTCTGAACCTTCTCTGCACTCTTTCAACCTTATTTACATCTTTCCTGTAACTAGGTGACCAAAACCGTACACAATACTCTAAATTCGGCCTCACCAATGCCTGATATAATCGTACCATAACACTCCAACTTTTATCCTCGATACTCCGATTTATAAAGGCAATGTACCAAAGGCAATCTTTATGACCCTATCAACCTGTGTCGTCACCTTTAGGGTATTCTGTACCTGTATTCCCAGATCCCTCTGTTCAACTGCACTCTTCAGGGTCCTACCATTTACCCTATACGTTCTAATTGGGTTTGTGCTTCCAAAGTGCAATATCTCACACTTGTCTACGCTATATTCCAATTGCCATTTTTCAGCCCATTTTGCTAGTTGGTCCAAATCCGTTTGCAAGCTTTGAAAATCTTCCTCACTGTCCTCTACACCTCCAATCTTTGTATCATCAGCAAATTCGCTGATCCAATTTACCACATTATCATCCAGATCATTGATATTGATGACAAACAACAAAGGACCCAACACCGCTCCCTGCGGCACACCACTAGTCACAGGCCTCCACTCAGAGAAGCAATCCTCCACAACCACTCTCTGGCTTCTTCCATTGAAAGAAGTCTCACAACACCAGGTTAAAGTCCAACAGGTTTGTTTGGTAGCAAATACCATAAGCTTTCAGAGCAATGCTCCTTCGTCAGATGGAGTGGTCTCTGTTCTCCATTGAGCCAGTGTCTAATCCAATTTACTACCTCCTCATTTATATCCAGCAACTGAACCTTCCTAACTAACCTCCCATGCGGGACCTTATCAAAGGCCTTTCTGAAATCCACGCAGACAATATCCACCGCCTTCCCTTCATCCACTTTCCTGATAACATCCTCGGAGAAACTGGAATGGATTGGTCAAACATGACCTACCACGCACAAAGCCATGTTGACTCTCCCTAATAAGTCGCTGTCTATCCAAATATTTGTAGATCCTATCCCTTATCACACCTTCCAATAATTTGCCCACCACCGACGTCAGACTTACTGGCCTATAATTTCCCGGATTTCTTTTGGAACGTTTTTTAAACAACGGAACAACATGAGCCACCCTCCAATCATCTGGCACCTCCCCCGTGAACACTGACATTTTGCATATGCCTGCCAGTGCCCCTGCAAGTTCAACACAGGCTTCCCTCAAGGTCCGTGGGAATACCCTGTCTGGTCCTGGGGATTTATCCACTCTGATTTGCCTCTCGACAGCAAGCACCTCCTCCCCTTTAATCTGTAAAGGTTCCATGACCTCCCTATCTGTTTTCCCAATTTCCCTGTTTGCCCGTTTCCTGAGTAAATACGGATGCAAAAAACCCATTTAGTATCTCCCCCATCTCTTTTGGTTCCATACACAGTCGACCACTCTGGTCTTCAGGAGGACCAATTTTATCCCTCACTATCCTTTTGCTCCTAACATACCTACAGAAGCTCTTTGGATTTTCCTTCACTCTGTCTGTCAAAGCAACCTCATGTCTTCTTTGTGCCCTCCTGATTTCCCTCTTCAGTAGCTTCATGCACTTTGTATACTCGTCGAGCATCTGATATGTTCCTTGCTGCCTGTATATTTCATACAAATCTCTCTTCCTCTTAATCAGTGTTGCAATCTCCCTCGAGAACCAATGTTCCTTATTCCTATTTACTTTGCATTTAATCCTGACAGGAACATACAAACTCTGCACTCTCAAAATTTCTCCTTTGAAGGCCTCCCACTTTCCATTTACATCCTTACCAGTGAACAGCCTGTGCCAATCCACACTTCCCAGATCCCTTCTCATTTCATCAAACTTGGCCTTTTTCCAGTTCAGAACTTCAACCCGAGGACCAGATCTATCCTTATCCATGATCAGGTTGAAACTAATTGAAATATGATCACTGGATCGAACGTGTTCCCTCACACTCACATCCATCACCTACCTTAACTCATTTCCCAATAGGAGATCCAATATCGCATCCTCTCTTTTTGGCACCTCTATATACTGAAGTAGAAAATTCTCCTGAACACATTTTACAAACTCTACCCCGTCTAAACCTTTAACAGTATGCGAGTCCCAATCTATATGTGGAAAATTAAAATCCCCTGCTATCACAACTTTGTGTTTCTTGCAGTTGTCAGCGATCTCTCTGCTGATTTGCTTCTCCAATTCTCGCTGACTATTGAGTGGTCTCGAATACAAGCCCATTAATGTGGTCATACCTTTCCTGTTTCTCAGCTCCACCCATAGGGCCTCTGTAGACGAGCTCCCTAATCTATCCTGCCTGAGAACCGCTGTAACATTTTCCCTGACGAACAATGCCACCGCCCGCCACCCCCCCCCCCCCGCCCCGCCCCCCACCTTTCATCCCTCTGCCTCTATCCCGCCTGTCACATCATACGATGTCACATTCGTCGACTCTGGAAATTAAATGGATCTCAAAATGCAATCTCAGCACGGACATGGTACCCTCTGTGGAAGGGAATCATCGGCTGAGATAACCAATATTATTGTTTCAGAGCCCCTGTGTATACAGTACACTGACAATTGGAACACAAGTGGGAAACTCAAAAAATGGGCAGTGCCTTTCCATCACTGAACTACATGCTCGATCAAATATCTTCTGGCAATCGGGCGGCTGAGGAAATTTGTGGTGAACAGCCAATCCCTGTAATAGAGGCAAATAAATCGAATAAGTGGCTGGAAGCGTCAATGAGAGATCTCGCGAACGGGACGGAGGGGAGAAATCTGAAGCAAAAATGACAAAATACTCCAGTTCACAGAGAAAACAGAGAATATCACTGACACATCATCGTAATATAGTATAACGGCTATGGACAGCTCCCAAATGGGTGAGAACCAATAATTATATAAATATCCGACTCAACGGGCACACAACCCATGCACGGAATGCCTCCCCTGATTACAGAACCATAGCGCAGAATGTCAGTGTTTACAATGGATTTTCGAATGTATATTCCTAGCCCAGCGTCTGCGCACAAGAAAAAAACATGCACAACATACTGCTACCAAGCTACGGCCCACTATGAAAACTCAAGTTACATCGGGAGTAATATTACATTTCGTGATCCACCCTCAGTAAGTTTCTACTGTTATTGAATCTGACAGTGATGCATTGCAACTTGAATTTGCTATTCCCCTCCAACATAGTGACCCACCCTCATTGCAATTACACAATGGTTGGTATAGGCAGTAATATCGGGTCGCTGCAGGTAGGTGTACCAAACTGGTTCATCTCTCAGCTCATCTGTTATTCGTTGTCTGATATCGACAGTAATACATTGCTACTGGGATCTGACTCTGCACGGTTATTACCGTAGGTCTCAGTATTTCATCGTCCTGCGGTCTATTGCTCTGCACTCCGGGTCCTGTGCAACCCTCATCACCAGAACGCAGTGACAGTTACTCACTGTCTAAATTTCTACAGCAGATACCAGCTCTGCGTTTGGTTCAATCTTCCACACATCGCAATGACATTGATCATAAAACTTGGTCGTGCAATTAATATTTAACTAAGGGAAGGTGAGAGAGAACAATTTGTATATGGCATCATTCATTAGTTTAACAAATATAACGGCTAAGATGCCTGAAGGAAAGTGACCAGAGATCAGCAGATAAATATACAAGTCACACATTAGGAACAGATCCCATGTCACGTGCCGACATACACAGTTATTGTCACTTACCGAGAACACCAATGATAGCCATAATCGTGAAGCATATTTTCATGATATTGTCTACAAAGTCATGCATTTTCTTTGTTGCAGTGAGCGATATCGTTGTCCTGTTCGCTATCTTTCTGAACTCAGATCTGCATCACGGTATTCACAGAGACTTTGATGTATACGCTGTGGGGGCAGATCGGGAAGGAAGAGGTTGCCACGTCATTCGATTTGTTTTTGTTTGAAATAATGAACAGGTTTCAGAAAGCGTGTTTAATCCCTCGAGTGAAATCACACAACCAGCAGTGGGACTTCTCACGTCGTGTTAATTAACGTAAAAGATAAACTTTAATTGTGTGCCGTTCATTGAAATATCGTCATCCCCAATTCTGAGATTTCATATTGCTTTTGTATTGGTCATCACTCAAAAATACACATCGTACCAATTCTCTATATTCGAAATGTTAACGTGACTCTCGGTGTTGTTTCTGCACCACTTCTTGTTGTGGCTGCCTTTACAGCAGTGGACATTCAGTTCAATGATCTTAGGAGGCTATTGGTGACGGGTCATTCAATAACGTGACATCAGGTTTTCCTCTGCTACACATTGCATCGCTCTCCTCTCTCGAGAGGAGAGAGGTTTGTGTGGAGCTCAGCAAGAATTTGACTGGTCTATCAAGCATATGCTGAACCAAGTGAACGCTGGCTGCAGCCTTCAGTCCCGAACTCGACCGGGAGACTGGAGTTTTACGTTTTAGAGGCGCACTAACTACCGAATGAGCCGCAAGATGTATCAAAAGCCTCAATAATATATCAGAAACAAAATAAAAACGTCAGAAACGGATGGAGCATTTCCACTTAGCATCGCAATTGAACATAATACATGCAATAGGCAGTTCAAGTTTAAAAGAACACTTGTCCAACTGATTAAGAACGGAGAACATTTTGAAAACCTCAAACCAGGAGAGGGTCTACAATTGAGGGAAAGGGAATGTTGTGTCCGCTGGCATCAGCCGCTCTGAACAGTACAGATCTGTTCACAACTCCCAGCATTTCATAATCATTTCCCTATGAGCTATAAAGACTGCATTCGCTGCAGAAAGGACGGTGCAGACTCGATGGGCCGAATGGCCTCTTTCTGTACTGTAGGGATTCTAAGGACAATTGCTACAACTACTACAATCCGTGCAGGGTATTCGAAAAGTACAAGACCCCTGTAACTACTCCCGACTATGAGATCGATACAAGACTTAACAGAGTATACAGCTCTGAGTGATGCATATCATGGCAGACCCTGCAACGAAGTTGGGACTGAGACACTTCGCTGAGGTTCAAGACCAACGGATACTTTCTGCAAATTCACAGGGTGCTGCACTGTCTACCTGTGGAATACTACTTTTAATGGTTGACTCGACATGGAATCGGGGATCATCCTGCTCGCTGGGGGTGAAGGATTGACCAAATATTAGATGCACGTGCATTTATGTTAATAGTGTCTGGAATTTAGGAGTTTAAGCGCCGAATCGAGTGAAAACTGCAGAACTGTGAATGTGTTGAAGAGTAAGCGCTGAAAAGCGATTTCTGTTGGTTGCTGAATGTAAAACCATCTTCGTGTAAGGAGGTGCTCATTCCAAACGGAAATGGAAAACAAGATACTAAGTCGCTTGATTTTAACCGTTCTATTTCTCAACCCAGGTGGAAATGAATGCTGAATTAGTCGGGTGCATTGAAGGTGGCGCAACTCCCCCTCCCCCTACCCCGCTCCCCCCTCCCACCGCCCCGCCACGTCATTTTGTTTTCTTCCTCAATGTTTGCTACCTCCAGCTATTTGCCTGTGTCCTACAAAGTCTAGTGTTCGTCCTGCTGATTGTCTTTTTTTGTCTTTCAAGAAGTGCAATGAACTGATCTGTTGAGTCCTCTCCACAATGTGCAAAAGGCCTCCCAAAACCGACTGCTCTCCAGCATAAACAAACAAAGAACAAAGAACAATACAGCACAGGAACAGGCCCTTCGGCCCTCCAAGCCCGCGCCGCTCCCTGGTTCAAACTACGCCATTCTTTTGTATCTCTCCATTCCTACTCCGTTCATATGGCTGTCCAGATAAGTCTTAAACGTTTCCAGTGTGCCCGCCTCCATCACCTTGCCTGGCAGCGCATTCCAGGCCCCCACCACCCTCTGTGTAAAATATGTCCGTCTGATATCTGTGTTAAACCTCCCCCTCTTCACCTTGAACCTATGACCCCTCGTGAACATCACCACCGACCTGGGGAAAAGCTTCCCACCGTTCACCCTATCTATGCCTTTCATACTTTTACACACTTCTATTCGGTCTGCCCTCATCCTCCATGTTTCCAGGGAGAACAAACCCAGTTTACCCAATCTCTCCTCATAACTAAGCCCCTCCATACCAGGTAACATCCTGATAAACCTCCTCTGTACTCTCTCCAAAGCTTCCACGTCCTTCTGGTAGTGTGGCGACCAGAACTGGACGCAGTATTCCAGATGCGGCCGAACCAACGTTCTATACATCTGCAACATCAGACCCCAACTTTTATACTCTATGCCCCGTCCTATAAAGGCAAGCATGCCATTTGCCTTCTTCACCGCCTTCTCCACCTGTGACGTCACTTTCAAGGATCTGTGGACTTGCACACCCAGGTCCCTCTGCGTATCTACACCCTTTATGGTTCTGCCATTTATCATATAGCTCCTCCCTACATTATTTCTACCAAAATGCATCACTTCGCATTCATCAGGATTGAACTCCATCTGCCATTTCTTTGCCCAAATTTCCAGCCTATCTATATCCTTCTGCAGCTTCTGACAATGCTCCTCACTATCTGCAAGTCCTGCCAATTTTGTGTCGTCCGCAAACTTTCTGATCACCCCAGTTACACCTTCTTCCAGATCGTTTATATAAATCACAAACAGCAGAGGTCCCAATACAGAGCCCTGCGGAACACCAGTAGTCACAGGCCTCCAGCCGGAAAAAGACCCTTCCACTACCACCCTCTGTCTTCTATGACCAAGCCAGTTCTCCACCCATCTAGCCACCTCCCCCTTTATCCCATGAGATCCAACCTTTTTCACCAGCCTACCATGAGGGACTTTGTCAAACGCTTTACTAAAGTCCATATGCTGTTTAAACATTTCACCAGTTTGTCTCTGTCAAAGAACAAAGAACAAAGAACAAAGAACAATACAGCACAGGAACAGGCCCTTCGGCCCTCCAAGCCCGCGCCGCTCCCCGGTCCAGGATTGAATCCTGAATCCAGGATCCCCGCCCAATTTTCCAGCCTATCTACATACCAATATCCTATCCACCGAGCTGTCCCTCACAGCTACGATGCTTTGTTCATTACAACCTATTAACTTACCCCCACCCCCCCCCCCCCATTCCAGACCATGTGATCTCCAGGGAGAGGCGAAAACCCAGAGTGAAAAACCCCAGGGCCAATATGGGGAAAAAAAAATCTGGGAAATTCCTCTCCGACCCCCTGAGGCGATCGAAACGAGTCCAGGAGATCACAATGGCCCCGATCGGAAAATGCTTCCCAACCCTAGTCATTTCCACTTCCACGAACACCATATGAATTCCCTGCCCCCGAGACAGGTTCCCAACTATCCGCAGTCTCACTCTGTACTGGCACCAGCAAGATGATCGTAGAATGAAGCCTTGAAACGAGAAACCAGGAACAATTAGCCCGCGCCGCTCCCTGGTCCAAACTAGACCACTCTTTTGTATCCCTCCATTCCCACTCCGTTCATATAGCTGTCTAGATAAGTCTTAAACGTTCCCAGTGTGTCCGCCTCCACCACCTTGCCCGGCAACACATTCCAGGCCCCCACGACCCTCTGTGTGAAATATGTCCTTCTGATATCTGTGTTAAACCTCCCCCCCTTCACCTTGAACCTATGACCCCTCGTGAACGTCACCACCGACCCGGGGAAAAGCTTCCCACCGTTCACCCTATCTATGCCTTTCATAATTTTATACACCTCTATTAAGTCTCCCCTCATCCTCCGTCTTTCCAAGGAGAACAACCCCAGTTTCCCCAATCTCTCCTCATAACCAAGCCCCTCCATACCAGGCAACATCCTGGTAAACCTCCTCTGTACTCTCTCCAAAGCCTCCACGTCCTTCTGGTAGTGTGGCGACCAGAACTGGACGCAGTATTCCAAATGCGGCCGAACCAACGTTCTATACATCTGCAACATCAGACCCCAACTTTTATACTCTATGCCCCGTCCTATAAAGGCAAGCATGCCATATGCCTTCTTCACCACCTTCTCCACCTGTGACGTCACCTTCAAAGATCTGTGGACTTGCACACCCAGGTCCCTCTGCGTCTCTACACCCTTTATGGTTCTTCCATTTATCGTGTAGCTCCTCCCTACATTATTCCCACCAAAATGCATCACTTCGCATTTATCAGGATTGAACTCCATCTACCATTTCCTTGCCCAAATTTCCAGCCTATCTATATCCTTCTGTAGCCTCTGACAATGTTCCTCACTATCTGCAAGTCCTGCCAGTTTTGTGTCGTCCGCAAACTTACTGATCACCCCAGTTACTCCTTCTTCCAGATCATTTATATAAATCACAAACAGCAGAGGTCCCAATACAGAGCCCTGCGGAACACCACTAGTCACAGGCCTCCAGCCGGAAAAAGACCCTTCCACTACCACCCTCTGTCTTCTATGACCAAGCCAGTTCTCCACCCATCTAGCCACCTCCCCCTTTATCCTTCCAAATCCTGCCGCCATCGTAATAAATGTTACAATATTTGATCTGTCCATCTTCATCCTAAAACACCCGCTGTTATTCGCATTCTTTGTAGATCGTAACAATTGTCGGTGCCTCCCAAAACCTTTTTCTATCCACATACGTAACTAAACGACGCCTACCTTTCTGGATCGTTGCAAATGATGTAAAACCGCCGCCCCCCACGCCTCACACCCCCTCCCCCCCACCCCCCACCACGCCTCCCCCCGCCCCCCCCCTCCCACCCCCCCCCCCCCCAAGCTGCTTTTCCAGCAATTCACCATTCATTCCTTGTCCACTCAGATCCTGTTGTTATACTCACTGGTTGCCATATTTCGCAATTTGGCACTTGCCACACCAACCCAGGTTTTACTCTCACTGTTTGCTATACATCACGAATTTGTCTCTCTTCTCCAAATTATTGTTGCTTGTTTCACTGTGCACTGTAATTCTCTAAACTGATTGCCTCCCGCAAAACCCTGCATACATTATTTTCACTGTTCAGACCATTTCATTAATCCCCCTGTGCCCACGTAAATCCCGCTGAAATATTGCCCACATTTGACTCACTTTCTGTGACCTCACATAAACTGTCCGTTTATTCACTGTGTTCTGAAAGCCGTCACAAGCATTGCTGCTGACCGCACTGTATACTCAATGTCACCAATGTCTCTGTGTCCTACCAATTACAGACTTGCCGTCATTACGTTTTGCCAAACTCTCTGACTCTTCGCCAATAATGCTGCAATCTTCACTTTTTATATATTTCACTCATCTGCCTGCTATCGATAACATTCGACTGTTCTCCCTATTGCTTCCGAAAATTCACAAATCGTCCTGTCAAACATTAATTCCATCTTCTATGATCTTTGCATAATACATTTGTAGCGACCGGGAAGTACTGTAAAATAACCAATGTCTGTATTGTTGGATGTTGGTGAGTCGAATTAAATGAGTTTCATTTAGAATTAAAGAGCGTAAGAGAGAGTATCATTCAATGTTGATTAATTTTAAACCAAGTGTTAGCTAGCTGGAATGAGACGGAATTGATCAATTAAAAACAAACTGATAGGCATTTCGCAGCACAGGACTTAGCAGTTGCATGTTATGTAAGCAGGTAGATGAAGCCTGCACCTTCTCAGCACGGTTGCCTATAGAAAACCAAGTAAGTTAAATTTTCGCCACTTCCAGTGTCACAATAGTTTTCTTCCTAGGGAATGTTGCAGGTGTGCAGAAAGCAGAATAAAAGGTTTGTGTTCCAACCCAAACCTCTGCGCTGAGCTCCCTCCTGGAATAACGTTATGCAGAAAGCAGAAGACAGCTCAGTGTGTTAGACTCCAACAAATCTTCTCTCATTTAAAAGACACTTTTCCATAAAAAAGGTCGCAGGTCCTTTATGGATATCCCTTTCTAGATTTGGCATGTGGTGCTAAAACCTATAGGTCATTATTTTGGGCAAAGGGTATTCTCAAAATTTGAGAAAGCAAATGTCTGTTTCCGTAAATGGTGCTACCCTGCTCACTGTTTATGACAATTGAGCAGTGCCTTTCTGTGTTAAAAAATCCAGTTATGACCCGTATATTTTACTGCATTTGGTAAATCATCCTTTGTCCTGTGATTCATGTTTTCCGCTCCTGACTCTTTAAGGAATTTCAGGAAGCAGTCTGTGTTTTGCCCATTCCTGCTCTGATCCTCAATGTTTGCTATATTTCACACACATCTGCCTCTGTCTTCTCCAATCCTCTTCCAATTCCTGCCTTGTGTTGCATTTCACCAATTTCGTCGCGTGATCACGAATGCCACTGCCATGTACACTGCCGACTACAATTCACAAAGCTGTCATTGCCCTCTCATTCTCACTAGTTACTTTCTTTTACCAACTCACGAAGTACAATTTTTCAGTCAGCTGTTGGTGTTTTCACAAATCCTGCGTCATAGAACCATAGAATCCCCATAGCACAGAAGGGGGGCATTCAGACCATCGAGCCGCACAGACTCTCTGAAAGAGCATATTACCCAAGCCCACTGAACTCCCCACCCCTTTATTCCATGAACCCACATATTTACCATGGCTAATCCACCTGAGCTGCACATAGCTGGGCACTAAGGGGTAATTTGCAATGGCTAATCCACCGAATCTACATATCTTTCGATCCTCACAAACTATTGCATTTCAAAAATCTGTTGGTTCTCAAATCCTGCCATTTTCCATCTCACCTTTTTAATCAATACTGCAAAGGGGAGACACTGCTCCAGCGATAGTTGTAGTGGGACAGTAATGCAGAGAGTCGGGAAATGATCTGAGCTCTCAAGTTCAAATTCAACAAAACTCTGACGTTAGCGGTTTAATGGTGACCAAGAAAAAAATGTCCATTCTTGAAGAAACCGATCTGCTTCACTAATGTCCTTTTGAAAAGTCCCGCTCTTCTGCGCATTATATACTCTGCTTCAACAACCTGGGTTTGCTACAAATACTGCGCCTCTCCTCTGAATTTACTCTCTTTCTTGAATATGACTCTACTCTTCCAAATTATGTCGTCTTCGTCACGTTTTATGAAGTTGGAAAGTGGAGAGTTCAAAACCATTCACTCTTCCTCCAATGATGAAGCAGCTCATGACATAATGTAGAAGGGCCATAGCATATATACAATTGGACTGACAGTTAACAGAGGCAGGTGTGTCACACACGCAGCATGGAACACACATGTGTAAATTTGAATGTCCATCCAGCTCCTTTGATATTTAGTTCCGTTAGCACCGAGAAACCAAAGCTTTCAACATCCTCGCGGTTACCATTGACAATAAATAAACTCGACGCGTCACATAAATATTTTGGATGCAACAGTTGGTGAGGGGTTGGTACTGCTGCGGCGATGAAATAATCTCCTGCCCACAGGAAGCTTGCACACCACCTATCGGGCACACGGCTTGAGACTGGTCAAAATTTATCACCTTGATTGGAAAATGCATATCTTGCAACACTACAGGAGGATCACACAGTCAACTAGACATTGGATTGGAGTCTCCCCATATCGGCATGGGTTTCCTCCGGTTTCACTGGCTTAATCCAACAGTTCAAAGATGTGTGAGATATGTTACTTGGCTATTGGTGTCAGGAGGATTAACATGGACCATTCGTTGGTCAATGGAGACTGGTTTGAAATGTGGACGGGCAGACGCGATGGAGCAAATGACCGCCTTCTGCACTGATAGGATTCTATGATTCTATTCACGAAAGGAATTGGCTCTGTTGCGATCGATGTGAATGCTCGTCCGTATGCGTTCCGATGTAGAGTTTCAAAGCTTTGATGAAATGGCACAGAAAAGTTAATTGATGGAAAATCTGTCAGAATGAGAATCAATGATTTTCCAGATTCAGTAGGAAAAAACATGATTGTGATGCGTCTGATGAGAGTTACTCAAAAGAGACAGCAATGTGCCAAACAGACGGATCTTCATTGAACAAAAAGAAACAGCCAGGATGGCACAGGAATAGGCAATTACATTTGATTAATATTGCTTGCAACTCATGAGCTTGTGCGTTATTAGCACCACGCTCTAACCATCTGAGCAAACCGGCCACCAGAATTCCAATTCCGAAGGTGAACAACTGTTTTCATATTCAGTGCAGAATTAAGTGGATATTTCTACATTTTTGTTCGCTGACTGATCACGCTGGTTTGATCACTTCGGACTTCTCGGATTTGCAAATTCAAAGCTTCAACCTTTTTAGCCAGCTGAGAGGATTGATTTTCAACAGAGCTGTCTGAATGTTTCCATCTTTAGAAACCAGCTCAGCAACAGCTACGTTCTCCTTTGTCGCGATGTTGAAAATATTTTGTGGAGAGCAAATCTCAAACTGCAAGATTTTGCATCATCGAAAATCTGAGGCAATTTTCTGTGAAACATACTTTCATGGGATTTGTGTACGCTTCCTCTAAACTGTACCATTTGCTCTTCCACAATTCTGTTAAAAATATATGTCAGCTTAAAAAGCAAAATTTTTCCTTACTTTTAGTTCAAAATATTCTAAATTGTTCTGTTTCCCAGGCTTGATATTTTGAAGCTTGTGGACCATTTTCACCAGCCAGTATTCCAAAATCACGGCCGGTGTAGCAACGAGAAATTACTCAGAGCCGGTTGAGTTTTAAGTTTGCGACATTTTTTCTGGAAGTTGCAACTTCAGTGAATTGAAATTTGTTCTCGAATGTCCGTCACTTTACATCGTTTAATGGATAAAGCAATTCATAACGTATTGAGAGAGAGCGCAAATCACAGTTGAACTTCCCTTGTGACTGATGCGTTCTTCTCTGTAACTCCCCAGCACAGGCAGCGGGTAAGACCGGGAGATCTCACTGGCATATTATCTTGTGTTTACTCTTTGTGTGAGACTTTGTAACAAGATTGTCTCAGTGATTTCAAATTAGGAAATGTTTCAGAGAACGCATTGCATTCACAGGTTATCTCTCAGTAGTTGTTCCTTCAGGAGTTTTCTTTTCTTCAAGACGTGTTTCCCTCTACTCAGCAAAATATTAGGGGCCGTCCTGCCACATTTTCAAAGAGTTTGTAGCAGCTCGTAGGTTTGCCCTGGCCAGCAGCTCACTGCCGCTTTCGAAATATCCATTCAAAAGCAGATCAATTACATATTATGTTATCAATCATTCCCCCTTTAGGTTAATTTAAAACCAATAGCATTCAATCTACATGCATATGTAAAAATCTCTGTCAACTCTCTCTCCAACTGCATTTTCCACCCAGCATAGTGATACGTCATTGGTCCATTCAATCTGTACTCTAACTCCCATTTTGGCTGCAGTCACTTTCTAGTTGCTAGGTAACTACAGACGCTCATCATAGATGTCAAAGTGAACATCCCCACCGGTTCCTTGCCATATTAGATAGAAACGTGATCCTGGGCCCGAGTACGTGTCTATTCTATGTCTAGACAATGAATGCCTCTAATGTTGCAATATGTGTCCCTGCACAATAAAATCCTGATAAACATTTCTGCTAACTAATGGGTTCCTAGGCTATTTGGTTCTCAACTATTGTCCCCAACCATCAATCATTGCAGCATTTTTGCCTTTGACTGAAGTGAACAATACTTAAATTAATTTAAAGCATCAGCATGTAATTTTAAAATCATAATTAATCGTTCAATTCTATAACTGAATTCACATATGTGTAAACTATACTCTCGTTAGCTTTTAACTTGTTTTAAGAACCATTTAACTCGCTATTGGTAGCTTTGTTAGTGCCTTTATTATAAACTGTCTGAAAACTTTACGAACTGGTTATTTTTCCACTACGGCCTGTTTGATTCTGACACCTTCTTCCTCTCCCTCTCTTTTCTTCATCCCCTTTCTGTTTTTTTTTTCTTGACGTTTATCCCCCTCCTCGGATTTGTTTTTTTCAATTGGTACCCATCAACCTGCAACTTTAGCATAAACACTCCAAAGCCACCGCAGTAAATATTCCCAACAGGACAGCTGTCCCAATCCTGTTCTGTCTAACTTTTGTCCTGGTTTCATTTTTCCCCAACAAGTCCGAATGTCCCACTAATCCGAGGCCATCCTCCTCACACCATCTCTTCAGACAAATATCCATCTATTATATTTCGCAATATCCACTCTCACTAGCACATGGCACTGGTAGGATTCCTTAGAAAGCTTCGAAGTCCTATTTTTCCACTTCCTAAGTCCACATATTATAATTTAGGGCCTCACTTTTTCGTATGCATACCTAATGTGCGGAAGTTCTTATAAACCAGTATATAAGTTTTCTATACAGTAGACATCAAGGCACTAACAGGGCTATCAGCAGAGTTAAATGATTCATAAAGCAAGATTCTAAGCGAACAAGAGACTAGTTTCCACACATGTAAATGCAGAAAGAGATTTAAATGAGGAATTATAGTTTAAGTTATATATATGCTGATATTTTGAATGCACCTTTTGTATCTTATATGAATTATAAACCAAGTTAATCAAGGCACATTTCTTCAAGACATGATACTTTAGGGGAAGAGTTTATCAACATTTTAATAAAAACTTAAAGTAAGCATGCTGATATCAGACAGTGTCTTGTACAAGGTCACAAAGTAACACGTTTATGAATTGTTTGAATCAATTGGCAATGCGCCCAGGCGAGGGAATGAATGGTTATCTGATTTAACAGTGACCTAAAAACAAACCCATGAGAACATTCACTCTGGCCTTTCTGGATGGCATTCGAGGTAACTTAGCAATGGAAAGTTAATCTTAACTAGAATAGATGCTTCTGCCCGTATTTAATGGACGCATAAGATACCATAATCCTGGATGGTAAATGCCGATTGACTGCAGTACATGACAGTGATTATTATTGAACTGTATGAAATGAAGATGATGTAATCTAACGCTAATGAAGGGCAGGTAATTTGATAAAGAAAATGGATAATTGCTCTATATTTTACTGATAACCTCTGAACTTGTCTGAGGGGTCCGGATTTTCTGTACCTGTGACTCTTGATGTAATTTTTCCGATTGCCCCCTGGTGTTAATAATGTTGTCTCATGTGCCAGTGACATTAGCTTCGTCAGTGAATATTTGCTACCTCGTGAAAACCCGCTGCATATATTGTTTCCACCATTGTGTTCCTGGGCTTTTCGCACTCCCCCTGAGGAATGTCCTGCGGCATCTCCATGACATAGTTCATGTTGGCCTATTTTAGGTCATAGTTCATGTTGGCAACAGGGAGACAACACATCATCCTGGAGTTTCGTCTGCTGACATAGTAACGCTTATCTTTATGATTTGCATTTGAATTTCCGAGAGTAACTGCAATCGCATACATTTTCTTTGCAGCAGAGCTAACCATGCTGAAACGAATTTGGCTGCTACTGTTTTTCCCTGAGGAGTCATTCTGCAGCATTAAATGTGGGCTGCCTGTTTTGAAGGAGAATTGTCACAAGACATTTCTGCACTGCCCTTCTAGACCTTTTCCTCTCCCTGTGGTCATCTGCTACCTTCCTGTCTGTTGAATCTTAATATGTGGTGTGACCACCTTTCAGAACAGGTGGATGTTTAATGTGAACATGGGAGTTGAATATTGCGCAGGGACGTCCAGTAACAGTCCAGCTGGATTTTTAATGTTAGAAAATAAAATGGAATGAAACTTAAAGATGTGTCATTCCCTCCGGCTGGATGTGTACTTGTGGTCAATAGAGCCCATTAAAAACAGGGATTTCGTGCAACATTGCAGCGTTGTTGTTACTGAGGACAGTTTCATGCAATGGGAACCAAGTGTTTTCTTCAATAGCGTCTATTGATTTATAATTGGTTACACTTCTGTGTGATGAAATATCGATATTTTCTTGTGCAGAGGATCCTCATGTGCCATTATGAACAATATTGTAGAAGACAACAGAGTGATGCATTTCCATAGCCCAGGTTGATGCATTGTTGTTAACAATGGAGTGCAACATAGCACCAAAATATTCTACAGTGCACCTGGATGTGTTATCGTGAACAAAGTGAATTGAACAGAAACATGTTCTGCTGCATTAGAGCTGGCTGTGTAACTTTGAAAACAAAAGATTCGTGTTGAACATAGTATTGTTTGTGCACGGAACTGATGTTACACTGAGTACTAGAGGAGCATGATAAAAAAAAGTCTTCGACAGGAGACAGGAGAGGTGATTATGAAATAGTTGAACAGAGAAATAGAGAGAATTGAACAGTGAGTGTTTCTTCTCCAGTGAAGTTCAGCTTTGTTCCTGCTGCACCAGCTAGATGCCGGGGTGAAATCTGGCATGGTAATTCCTGTCTTTAGCAATATGTCGAAGAATATGGGGAACTTACGTTTACATTCTCTACCTCTATTATCGGACTGATTCACAGGACCATTGAACCATGGAACCATATCAACGTGATGGCACAGAAGGAGGCCATTCAGCCCATCGTTTTCTTGCCATTCCGAAGAAACCCAGGTGCACTTCCTAATCCCAAGTCCCTGCATCCAGCCCAAAGTCCTGGAGTTGACGCCAGTTGAGGTGCAGATGCAGTTATTGGTTACAATAATTTAGGATTGCTGCCTCCAACACCAACTCAAGCAGCAAATGCTGGACACCCGTAACCATCTGTGTAAAAATAACGTTCTTCTAATGTGGCATCTACACCTACTGCCACATCTATTGAATCCATGTCTCATGGTTCCAGAAATTTCCCACCAAGGGCAAACATTTTATCCTGTCCAGCCTCTATCTTCCCTTCACAATGCTGTACGGTTCTATCAAGCCTTCGTTGTTCCAAGAAAAATAACCCCAACCCTATCAACCGATCTCTGATATATAAAATGTTCTAGTCCTGGCAGCATTCTTGTCAGCCTCCTCAGCACTCTCTACCAAATCATCCCTTCCTTCCGTCAATATGGTAAAAAGAACTGCACGCAATACCCTAGTTGAGACCTGAACAGTAATTTCTACAATCCTAACATTATATAATTACCTGTGTAATCGGTACCTCTGTTAAACAAGGGGATAATTCCATATGCTTTAATTACAAACTTGTCTACTTGTCCCTTTTCGGGACCTGTAGATTCGTACACAAAAAGGATACTTCATATTTTCTTCTTGCTAAATCCCCACTTATTTTGTACTCCCTCTAACCGTTTGACCTCGGTGAATTCAGTACCTCAAACCTCGCTATGTTAAAATCGAATTACCACTTTACCACCCACTCCATCAATGTATCGATATAATCGTCCAGCTTATTCCTATCCTCCACACTATGCACTACTCAGTTGATCATTGTGGTGTCTGGAAATTTTCAATTCGTGTCCCCGACATCGATGTCCAAGTCGCTAATATCTAACACAAACAGCAAGGCGCGCAACACCTAACCCTGTGGAACCCAACTTGAATCAACATTCCTTTTACATGGGCATCCATCGATCATTACCCTTTTTTTCCTCTTGTTAAGGAAAGTTTTGATGCAGTTTGCCCAATGACACTGTATCCAATGAACTTTTTGACCAATCTGCAGTGTGGGACCTTGTCAAAGGCCTTGCTAAATTGTAAGTTCATAACATCCATTGCACTATTTTCATCAAACCTTCTTGTCGGTTCTTCAAAGAATGCAATCAAATTTGTGAGGCAAGACCTTCCATTAACACATCCATGCTGGCCATTCCTGACAAGTCCCTGCATTTCCATGTAACCGTTTATCCAATCTCTCAGGATTGATTCTACTAATTTGCCCACCATTGATGTAAAACTAACTGACCTTTAATCGTTTGGCATTTCCTTTGATCAATTATTAACGATGGAATTATGTTTGTGTTTCTCCAGTCCTCCGGCACCTCCCCTGTATCTAGTGAATATTGGAAAATCAACCTCTTAACATCTCGTAACTCCTTCCTGACCTCCTTCAGCAGCCACGGAAACAGTCCGTTCATCCCTGACATCTTATCAACTTTTATGGATTCCACCATGTGAGAACTTGCTCTCTATGATTATCCTGCCCAATATTTCACAGAGTTCCTCCTGGAATAGTAAATCTGCATCCTTCCTTTCCTTTGCAAACAAGGAGGCAAAATATTCGTTTAAAACACTTCACACAGCCTCTGATTCTACACGCGCGGTGCTTTCTAGATCTACATCGGGGCCCACTTTTTCCTTAACTAAACTTTTAACTTAAATATTTTAAAAACATGTTTGGGTTTTTTAACTTTGCTTTATATTCTTTCTTTATGTTGCCTCTTTGATGTCCTTATTTTATTTTTTACATTGTTCTGGCACTTTCTAAAATCATCTAGGCTGTCTGCAGTGATTCGTTCTTTGTGCCGACGGTGCACTTTATTTTTCTGTTCTATTTGATTTTTGCGTATAGTATTCCAGACAACCAGGGAAGCCTAAATGTGACATAACTACAGTTTTGTTTAGTATGAGCCTGCAAGGGCACATTTGTTTTTCAAAATTATGAATTTTCACAGCATGTTAAAAAAAAATGCTACGCTATTGCTTCACATCCTCTATCCCATTTAAAGAAAGAGAAAACGGCAAAGACTAAAAAAAAACTTCGCCTGATATTCTACCAGTCAGCATAAGCATGCACCACACTCGTCCAATTCCCAGTGGTGTATACAGATTATACGTATCTCTCAATAAAAGTCCTCAAGTGCTTTTCATTCCGGGAGCCATCGATTCTTACTGACACACTTTGTTTCTGAGGAGGACAGCTAACTCAAACTTCCACAAAAAAAAACAAGTTTGCAAATCAACATTACTCTGTGTACAGAGAGGTCGTCTTAAACGCAATCTGTTGCTCCACCTGGTCTTTGATATGTTTCAGAAAGAAAACAGTAGACCACCTGAATAATTTTACCAGAATAGAAATCAATTCAGGAACGTCAAAAAAGCAGTTGCATTCAACTCCGAGGAGTTATCCCTCCAAACTCTGAGAGGAAAAATCTCCTCCAAGATCAATTTCTCTGGAATGGCAGTGAGGCATCTCATCTGCCAGGTGGTATTCAACAGTCACATGGGCAGACCTGCAGTGGAGTAAGTAAAATGATGAAAAAATATGCCATGATCTTCCATTGAATTACAGCAGCATTAAATTAAAATGGTGGGTAGGATAATCCTAAAAAAGAGTTCAAAATTATGAAAGGATAAGATATGCACAGATCACAGGTAGGATACTTCAACTTGTTGTTCTTCCGTGCTTCCTCAAGAAAAGCTGCCATGATTTGTGAAACTTGCTTTCGATTTGCAAAGCGGCAAGATGAAGTTGGTACTGAGAAATTTACTTTAATATGCACATAAATGCTAGAAACCTGCCAATAAACATGCTGTGAGGATTATCAGAATTGATTGAGGCAAATGACCTGAAATCCTGTTGTTGAATTGGAGATGAACTTTCAACAACTGATTCACTTGTGAGACCAACCTTTCTAAAGGCGAGGAGGTAACGCCATGTCAGAATTCCCAATAATTAATCACTTCCAAGGTAAGTTTATATGCTGTTCAAAAATGGTGCTCAGCTTCGGAAATATGGGCATTTGCATCGCTGGTGCTATAGCCAATTTCCATGTTACTCCCATTGTTCTTTTCCAACCCTTAGAGAGACTTTGCCGACCATAGAGCCTACATGCGTTTTAGAGTTTGCATTGATTTCTGTTCAGCACTTCTGTTGATATCAGCGATTGTATGCAAGACAGAGTCGCTAAAAAATGCATTTGTGATTTTACTCTTGGGGGTGTATTCCTTTTAGAATGATTTTTCTGATCTAAACGGTTCAAGGCCAATACTAGCTTCTGGGCCAGATTTACTTTCAGTGCATCGGTTTCAGGTTTTTATTAATTGAGTGGACTGCATCAGTTTCGTGTTCTGCAACATTTCGGGGACATGCAATAGGCTTATGCTGGTTCAGAAAACTCAATTTGAAATAAAAAGATAACAAAAATAACATGTTTTACGATTCACGTCACCTTTCATATCTTAAGAAATTGAAAATAATTTCAATACCAAGAATGGTTAAATCGTCTGATATTTTCCTCATCGGAATACTTAAGGAGTTGGACCTAGGAACAGTGTACGCATTTGTGGACATGTTCCAAAGTTATTTGCAACCTGGACTGTCTCCAACAGATTGGAGGGTAGCTAATGTAACCTCGTTATTCATGAAGGGAGCGAGAGAGAAAACTGGGCACGATAGACTGGTGAGCCTAACGTGAGTTTGGAAGTTGCTAGAGTCGGTTATCAATTATTTCATAGCTCAGCAGTTGGAAGACAGTGGTATAATCAGACCAAGTCAGTATCAATTTACAGCAAGGAAATCATGCTTGACGAATCTACCGGAATTCTTTGCGGATATGACTCGTAGAATTGACCGAGGAGAAACAGAGGACGTGGTATTTGAAGACGTTTTGAAGGCATTTGACAAGGTCTCACATAACAGACTACAATATAAAGTTAAGGCGCACAGGATTGCAAGTAATGTCTTGAGATGGATATAAAGTTAGATAGCAGATAGGAAGCATAGATTGGGCATAAATGTTTTTTCCCCGATTAGCAAGCAGTGACGAGTGCGTTACTGCAGGGATCTCTTCCAGAACCGCAAATGTTCCCATTATATATTAATGATGTGGAATATGTAACTAAATATATCTCCAAATTTGCACACGGCACAACGTTGGTTGGGAGGTTGAGCTGTGAGGAACATGCAGAAATGCTTCAGTGTGATTTGGAGTGTGAGGGCACATGCATGGCACTTAGAGGCAAATGTGAATAAATGTGAGGTTACCCACTTTGGTAGAAATGAAAGAAAGCTATATTGTTACTTGAATGGGTGCAAAACGAGAGAGGTGGATACTCAGCGAGGCCTTGATGTCCCGGTGCATCAGTCGCGTAAAATCAGCGTGCATGTACAGCATGGAGTGAAGACCGCAAATGATCTGTTGGCTTTCATAGCGAGTGGATTTGAGTACAGGAATCACGATGTATCAGTGCACTGATACGGCGCTGGTGAGGCCACACCTGGAGTATTGTGTGCTGTTTTGTTATTCTTATCTCACGATGGATGTCCTTGTTATAGAGGGAGTACAGCGAAAGTTTACCTGGCTGATTCCTGGGATGACAGGTCTGTCATATGAGGAGAAATCAAAGCGGTGAGGATTATATTTATTGGTGTTTCAGAGAATGAGAGGCCTCTCATAGAATCTTTTAAAATTCTAATAGTGTAAGACATGCTAGATTCAAAAAGAACATACCTGATGGTGGGGGAGTCCAGAACTCGGGGGCCATAGCTTGAGCAGACGGGGTAAATTTTATCGAACAGATGAGGCTTCTTTACCCAAAAGGTGGTAAATGTGTGGAATTCACTATCACAGAAAGTACTTGAGGCCGAAGCGTTGTCTTATTTCATGAATTAATTAGGTATAGCTCCCAGGGATAAAATTATCAATGGATATGTGGGAAGGGGGAAACAGGATTTGAATTTGATGATCTGCCATGATCAAAATGAAAGGCGGGACAGACTCGAAGGGCTGAACGGCCTGCACATACTACTAGTTTACATGTTCCTGTGACGATTTAAACGTCTGTTTTCTTCGCAGTGTCTCGATTATTTGTAAAGGCTATATCAATTTGGGCGTTTCTAATTTTCTGGACTTAAACGTGGTTGCAGGCGCTTTCTGAGGTCATAGAAATCAGAGCAATCATAGAAACCCTACAGTACAGAAGGAGGCCATTCGGCCCATCGTGTCTGCAACGACAACCACCCCACCCACACCTTATCCCCATAATCCCACCCCTCTAATTTACCCCGCTAATCCTTCTCACGTACGCATCCCGGGACACTAAGGGGCAATTTAGCATGACAAATCCCCCTCACCCAAGTGTCTCATTATTTACCAAAGCAGCATTGTAGCGATGGCCATGCGTTGTGTTTGAGTGTTTGCTTGAGTTGAAGAGTGGGATTCTGTTCCGCGAGTTTTGCTATTTTCAGAGTCGGAATTAGTTTCAGGATCTGAACTGGATTCAGCATTTGTATTATTATCCAGTAATCAATTAGTTTTAATGATTTAATTAACTTCCATTGTTGGGATTATTTTCAATCATGTGTGAATTTCGTGGTGTGAATTGTTTCAGGGACAATATTAATTACCGAGTATGGGTTAATGTCGGGGCCTGTATTTCTATTAGAACTTGTCATATGACCATGCAGGTGGTTTCGAAGATGCGTTTCTTCCAGGTTTCCCCTTACTTTCAGCGCGTCTATTAGTTTTGAGCGTCTGTATATTTCGTAGGGGAAGGCTCAGGTAAAACTTTCTTGATGGTCACTGTGCCTCTTTGTCCTATCTCGTTGATCCACACACAAAATAAACTTAGCTTACGACACTAATAAATGTTCTCAAACAGCAAGCTAGAGTCCCAGGCTAGCCACACCGACCCCCGCCGACAAGAGCAAGGTCTGCAAGACATAGCAGGCTACAAGATGAAGGCATGTAAAATTGCCAGCTCCAACGCACCCCTTCAGTATGAGCTCAATGCATTCTACGCCCGTTTTGAGCAAGAGTTCAGCGAGGGCATGCCCCCCACCCCGGAAGTCCTAAATGATCCTTTATCTGGGGTCACCATTGCAGATGTCAGATCAGCCTTCTCGAAGGTGGACCCACGGAAAGCGACTGGCCCAGATGGCGTATCCGAACGAGCACTCAGATCCTGCACTGATTAGCTGGCGGTAGAATTCACAGCCATCTTCAACCTCACTTTAAAACAATCTGAGGTCTCTATCTGCTTCAAGAAGACGTACCTAAGAAAAACCAAGCACCATGCCTTAATGACTATAGGCAGGTGGCTCTGAATTCCATCATTATGAAGTGCTTCGAAAGGCTAGTCATGGCATGAATTAATTCCAGCCGCCCGGACTAACTGGATCTACTACCGTTTGAGTGCAGGGCCATCTCCCTGGCCCTGCACTCAACCCTGGAACGCTTAGATAACAAGGAGACCAATGTCAGATCCTATTCATTGACTATAGCTCAGCCTTCAACACTATTATTCCCACAAAACGCATCTCCAAACTCTGTGGATTGGGCCTTGACAGCTCCCTCTGTGACTGGATCTTGAACTTCCTAACTCACAGACCACAATCATAAGCAACAACACCTCCTCCACCATCATCCTCAACACCGGTGCCCCACAAGGCTATGTTCTCAGCCCCCTACTATAGTCCTTATTCACCAATGACTGTGGCAAAATACCCCTCCAGTTCGGTTTTAAAGTTTGCTGACGACACCATCGTAGTGAGTCGGATCTGAAACAATGATGAGGCAGAGTACAGGAATGAGATAGAGAATCTGATGAACTGGTGCGGCAACAATAATTTCTCCCTGAATGTCAGCAAAACGAAGGAGATTGTCATCGACTTTAGGAAGCGTAAAGAATAACATGCCCCTATCTACATCAACGGGGACAAAGTGGAAAGTGTCGAGAGTTCCAGGTTTTTAGGTTTCCAGGTCACCAACAATATGTCCTGGTCCTCCGATGCCGACATTGTGGTTACAAAAGCCCAGCAACGCCTCTACTTTCTCAGAAGACGAAGGGAATTTGGCCTGTCAGCTACGACTCTCACCAACTTTCACCAATGCACCATAGAAAACATTATTTCTGGTTGTATCGTCGCTTGGTATGGCTCCTGCTCTGCCCAAGACAGCAAGGAACGACAATTGGTCGTGAATGTAACCAAATCCATCGCGCAAACCAGCCTCTCACCCATTAATTCTGTCTGCACTTCGCTCTGCCTCGGCAAAGCAGCCAGCATAATCAAGGACCCCACGCACCCCGGACATTCTCTCTTTCACTTTCTTCCGTCGGGAAAAAGATACAAAGTCTGACGTCACGAACAGCTTCTTCCCTGCTGCTGTCGGACTTTCGAATGGACTTACCTTGCATTTAGTTGATTTTTCTCTACACCCTAACTATGATTGTAACTCTACATTCTTCACTCTCTCGTTTCCTTCTCTATGAGTGTGTGTTTTGTCTGTATGACGCGCAAGAAACAATACTATTCACTGTGTGCCAATACATGCGACAATAATAAATCAAGCCAAACCAAATCAATACACACTGAACCAATGGCATCTGTTCGTAAACAGGCGGAGAACCATGCAGCAGTCAAGATTGGACTGCTCGTCCCTTCTGCCTGTCTTCCCAAGACCTATCAATTCAATAGTTATTTAATCTACAATGAAAGTCGCTGTACCAATCCACCACCGTTCCCCTCCACCACTTACCCTCCGCCTCGGAACTTATCACATTCCATTGTGGAATGCAATGTATCTGCTTCCGTCAATCTTCCAGAAAGTTCATTACAACTTCATTTAAAAACCCCATCTCTCCAACTCCTCCCTGTTTGGTCGCAATCACTTTTAATGTGTTCCTCGTGTCTATTGTCCTGTATTCCATTAGCACAATTATCTTTGTGTTTTCTTCACAAAAAATAATTTTAAATGATTTTATTAATCCATTCCCTTAACTGACCTGATCTCAGGAAATAAATCGCTACTGCCCGGGTTCCCTGCTTAACTGAAGGTCCCTGTTTCTGTTCATATTCCAGTCAGAATTGGATGTCTGTGTTCCAGGGACTGGCACCCTTCCGAAAATCATATTCTTAACTTTGCATATCGCATTACATTTCAAAGGGAAATTACTCTGATTGTTTAATTGTCTCAATGGCTATTTCTGCAAGTCATAATGACTGATGTATCTACACGCCTTATTTTTCTCCCACAGACAGCTTTGAAATTGTCCCATTTTTCACATTCACCTGTCCGTTTCAAGTTGTACTTGGCATGTCTTTGCTCATTTCAGAAATCTGCTTTCACAAAGGCACTGCTGCTTACTGTCTCACTGCTTACTTCTGTCTCCTGCTTACTCCTGCTCAATATGATGTGAGGAGTCAGCTTGCTGCAAGATAACAGCTTGCTACTTGCATACTCCTATGTGGAAATTCTGATTTTGATATTTGTATGTCATGCAAGGCCTCTTCGGCAAATAGATCAATGGTTCTATTCGTGACGTCGCCACTGTTTTCCCCATCTACCCCGGTGAATTAATCATTATTAATCACTCTTTGTTTGATTTTGTTTAGCAAAATTTATATCTTTAACTTTCCATCACAATTAATTTTAATTAAATTTAACATACGTCTTCAAAGGCTATTTGCATGTCATCAGCCAATTTGATCTCATCCATGATTTTCATTGTTCTACCAAACAGCTCAAATACATTTGTCAGACATGACTTCCTGTAGATGTATCTGTGCTGCTTGGCAATTAGTGATCACTTTTCTCAAACATTTTAAATAAAACTGATCACTTGTTTAAAATCCACCTAAGAAATAAATCGTCAGCCATTATGTGGGATTTCGACGAATCTTCCACATTCATCAGCGTCCCATACATACTAATCAGTAGCATCACAACATCACTGCAAGAAGGGCTGAAATATTCCGCTGCTGCATTTATTAAAATGTCTTCCCTTGAATAATTTTTATCCATTACAAAGCGATCAGCAAGTATTCTGTTTTCTGTGGTGCAAACCGTGTTGGATGAAAAAGAGTTAAATGGATATGTTTCTTCAGCAACTATAAATAATTTCATTCTCCAAGGACCTACTTGTGTCACTGTGTCACAAGAGTCCCCCTCTTGTTATAAAAAGTACAACTTCCAATGTCTTTCTCGAACACCAGCAAGTACGGTGATCACTGATACAGAGAGAGGAGAAGGATCGATTAGAATATAAGGACAATGGGTCGAAACGTGTCAACAATTGATCCGAATCTAAGAGCTGGAGATTGGAATTTTACAGCAATGGATTGGAATCCCAGAGCAATGCATTTGAATTTTATTATAATGGATCAGGATCTCAGAGCAATAGGTTGCAATGCGACAACAATGCATAGGAGCTTTTCCTATGTATGGAATCATCTGTATGAATATTACTGTTGGATGCGCTCAGCAACGAGGATCCAATACATACTTACCCTCATTGAATTGCTGTATTATCCAACACTCGCTGGTGTTGGATTGCCTGGTAAGTCCAAAAACATTTTTTGCCTTCATATTTATGCATTGATATTATTTTCAGATACGTGAATTCAATTTTCCTGACGTTGCTTCGCAAGCATCCGATTCGCTATCTAATAATGGCAAAATCACCAAACCACTGCAGAATAGTAAAGCTTTGCCTCCCCCGGCCAACACTTGTGTTTGAAACAGACCCGTTCAACATCCATAATTGTCCTTGAACTGGATCTATCTATCTAACCTTGATATCACTATTACTAATCATGCATGCTACCAGTTTTGTAATGTCGCCAGTCTTCATTTTCAATCAGTTCATCTGCTGAAGATGCCAGTATCCATAAAGTTGTGACATGGAGAAGTTATCCTGACAATCTTGCAGTTCAAAAGTTGTTTCACCCACTGCCTCGATCATCACTGAAACCAATTCCCGTGCAGAAAACAGTGCTTTGCTCAGGCATCCTATTTGGCTTTGGATCTGGCAGTATCCTAGTTCTAATTATATGCCAGAATGTTCTGACAGCCTTACTGTCCAATAATTGTTCTTTTCTTTGTCCTTGTCAATTTCGTTCGTCGTGTGAACGCATTTCCCACTCTATTGATCCCAGCCGTCATTCTTCGCCTTTCATGAGCCACTCGTGCTGGCGCTATGCAAAGATAGGCGTCTCGGTGGTACAATGGTTAGCACTGGTTTCACAGCTCCAGGGACCTGGGTTCGCTTCCCGGCTTGGGTCACTGTCTGTGTGGAGTTTGCACATTCTCTTCGTGTCTGCGTGGGTTTCCTCCGGGTGCTCCGGTTTCCTCCCACAGTCCAAAAATGTGCGGGTTGGGTTGATTGGCTATGCTATAATTGCCCCCTAGTGTCCTGAGATGCGTAGGTTAGAGGGATTAGCGGGTAACTAAGTAGGGATATGAGGGTAGGGCCTGGGTGAGATTGTGGTCGGTGCAGACTTGATGGACCAAATGGCCTCTTTTTGCACTGTAGGGATTCTATGATAAGATGGTGAGAGCCGCATTGGCGCCCGTGCTCGTCTTGGCTCGAACAAAACTGCACTGTTAGTGGGTAGGCACTGTTAATAGGCATTTTAAAGTGATGGCCAACAGCAGAGTCCTTGAAGCTTCTCTGTGTGCATTTCCGCAGCTCAGCTCTGGAACTTGTACTGTGCAGGCACAGGAACGAGCCGCCCTCACTACCGTGTTTGTTTTTAAATAGCCATCCAGAGTGCAGCGGCCTTGTTTTTGACTGAGAATTGTTTTGGAACTGTTTGTCAAGGGTGGTCGGACGTGTAATAGAGGTTCTGGATGGTCGACCGACTGCTTCCCATGAGAGTAGGCTACTCAGCAACACAGCAGTTGCAAATTATGATCGTATTTAAAATAAACAGTGAATAATCCAGAAGTGGATCAGAGCGGATAAGCACTGACACAAGGAGAAGTACGGCTGACTCCACCTGATCGACCACTTCGCTTCCAAGAGCACTTCCCATGCCTGCATCTAACCCAGTAGCAGAATTTAAGGTGAGTCTGATTCGATAAGGAACTTTATTTTGAATTTTCAAGTAACTGGTGCAAATTCCAGGAAGCAAGGTGGCCTCCAGTAACATGAGCTTCGTACAGCGCTCAGTCGGAACATCGTATGGATAGAGAACGTTGACATTTCATTTTCCTTGCACTTAAGGGGATGTTGATCGCTTAATGTAGGCATGGGTCGTGTATTGATTCACCCCCAGGATGCTTTCCATTGGTTCACCGACTAAAATATCTCACTCATTTATGCCATGTGAAGACCGCATCTTTTTTTGGACGGAAATGATCGCGGGTGCAGCAATATTCAAGACTGAAGTGATTACTTGCGATTCTCGTGACGTTTTGGTTCTCATCTAGGAAGAGAGTGGCACAGTTCCAGAGTCAGCCTTTCCCCTGAGCAGAAAGAAAATAAATAACTCTTGCATTAATTCACGATATGGAAAAATAGAAGATAGGAACAGGAGGAGGTCATTTCGAGCCTGCTCCATCATTCAAAACGATCATGGCTGATCATCTAACTCAATAGCCTTATCCTGTTTTTTTCCCCTCGACCTTTGATCCCATTCGCCCCAAGTACCATATCCAGCCGTTTCTTGAATGTATTCAATGTTCTGGCATCAACTACTTCCTGTGGTAATTAATTCCACAGGCTCGCCATTCTGAGGGCGTAGGAATGTCTCCTTACCTCCGTCCTAAACAGTCTACCCAAAATCCTCGGAATTTGACCCCTCGTTATCGACTCCCCTACTATCGGGAATATCCTCCCTGCGTATACCCTCTCGAGTCCTGTTCGATTTTTTAAAGTCTCATGAGATTCCCCCTTCATTCGTCTGAAATCCAGCGAATACAATCCTAACCTGGATAATCTCTCCTCATCCATCAGTCCCGCCATCCCGGAATCAGCCTGGTAAACCTTTGTTGCATTCCCTCGAGAGCAAGAACATCCTTCCTCAGAAAAGGAGACCAAAACTGCACACAATACTCGAGGTGTGGCCTCACCATGGCCCTGTATAATTGCAGCAACAACGCATCCCTATTCCTGTACTCGAAAACTCTCGCAATGAAGTCCAACATGAATTTAGCCCTCTTTGCCGACTGCGGCACCTGGATACATAACTTCAGTGACTCTTGCACAAGGGCACCCAGGTCCCGCTGCACACTCCTTTCTCCCAATTTACAGCCACTCAGGTACTAATCTGCCTTCTTGTTTTTGCTTCCGAAATGAATAACCTCACATTTATCAAAATTATACTGCATCTGCCGTTGATTTGCCCACTCACCTAACCTGTCCAGATCATTCTGAAGGATCTCTGCATTCTTGTCACAGTTCACCCTCCCACCCAACTTGATATCATCTGCAAACTTTGAGATGTTACATTTTGTTTCCTCATCCAAATCGTTAATATATATTGTGAACAGCTGCGGTCCCAGCAGTGATCCCTGTAGCACCCCGCCAGATATCGCCTGCCAATTTGATAAACACCCATTAATTCTTACTCTTTTATTCCTCTTTGCCAATCAGTTTTCTATTCATCTCGATACACTTCCCCCAATCCCGTGCTCTTAAATCTTGCACGTTAACCTCTTGTGTGGGACTTTGTCACACACTTTCTGAAAGTCCAAATATACCACAGCTACTGCTTCCCCCTTGTCAATTCTACTTGTTACATCTTCAAAAAATTCCAACAAATTTGTCAAGAATGCGTTCTCTGTTGACCCTGCCACTGCTTTCTGAATGCTCTGGTATAAAATCAAACAAAGAACAAAGAACAATACAGCACAGGAATAGGCCCTTCAGCCCTCCCAGCCCGCGCCGCTCCAGGATTGAATCCTGAATCCAGGATCCCCGCCCAATTTTCCAGCCTATCTACATCCTAATATCCTATCCACCGAGCTGTCCCTCACAGCTACGATGCTTTGTTCATCACAACCTATTAACTCACCCCCATCCCCCCATTCCAGACCATGTGATCTCCAGGGAGAGGCGAAAACCCAGAGTGAAAACCCCAGGGCCAATATGGGGAAAACAAATCTGGGAAATTCCTCTCCGACCCCCTGAGGCGATCGAAACGAGTCCAGGAGATGACACTGGCCCTGATCAAAAAATGCTTCCCAACCCTATTCATTTCCACTTCTGCTTTACGAACACCATCTGAATTTCCTGCCCCCGAGACAGGTTCCCAACTATCCGCAGTCTCGCTCTGTACTGGCACCAGCAAGATGATCATAGAATGAAGCCTTGAAACGAGAAACAAAGAACAATTAGCCCGCGCCGCTCCCTGGTCCAAACTAGACAACTCTTTTGTATCCCTCCATTCCCACTCCGTTCATATAGCTGTCTAGATAAGTCTTAAACGTTCCCAGTGTGTCCGCCTCCACCACCTTGCCCGGCAACACATTCCAGGCCCCCACTTTTTTTTTCAAGTGCGCTACATCCACGTTGCTTGTTACTTCCTCAAAAGAATTCGAATACATTAATCAAAAATGATTTTCCTTTCACAAATCACGTTGACTCTGTCATTAAGACTTTGTTAGTGCCCTGCTATAACCTCCTCAATGATAGATTCTAGAAGTTTCCCTATCTTAGATGTTAGGCTAAATGGGCTGCCTTTCTTGAATAAATGGTGAATACTCAGCTCCTTTAATATGACACAAATGCTTCCTGAAGCCCCAGCGACAGAGGCAAATTCTGAACAATTGCCGGTGGTCACCCGTGTGCCATGTCCATCCGCACAGATCAGACGTCCAGAGGCCGTCTGCCACATCCATCTCATGCACGGTAGAAGGACGACCTGTCTCCACATCAGCTGCAGGGGTCAGGAGAGGTTCGAGTAGAAACACTGGGAAACATTCATGTAAATCCACCTAGTTTGCACTTGGGATCTCACTAGGTGATAGCTTTTCTGTTGATTGTCAAAGTGTTATATGTATGTGCCAATTTAAAGGTCGTATGCTGCATAATGTAACGTCTCGTATGTTCATTTTTGCACTAGTGGGCCGTAACCAGCTGGTGAGAACTTGTGATGGAGGGCATGTAAAGATGGGCACAGAATGCGGGCAAGGATTTATATAGCCCTTGGAATGATGGGGTTACTGAGATGGAGTTGGGCATTAACTGAAAAGCCACCAAGGCTACTTCAGTGAGGAGACTGAATCATATCCAGGGGTGTTTCATAGAATTCTACAGTGCAGGAGGCCATTCGGCCCATCAAGCCTGCACTGACCACAATCCCACCCAAGCCCTACCCCCATACCCTAGCTAGTCCCCCTGACACTAGAGTCAATTTAGCATGGCCGATCCACTTAAGCCGCACAGCTTTAGACTGTGGGAGGAAACCTGAGCGTCTGGAGGAAATCCACGCAGACATGGGGAGAATGTGCAAACTCCACACAGACAGTGACCCAAACTGGGAATTGAACCCGGGTCACTGGCGTTGGGAGGCAGCAGTGCTAACTACTGTGCCACTTTGTCTCCCCTCCCAGGAGAAACGTGCGCTTATGAGTGTCTCCCTGGCACCCCAGGCCATTGCCCATTGACATTTGAGCTGTGGGTGCATTCTCATTGGTTACCTGGTTTTTTGCCCCCTCCAACTCTTCCTCAGAGAGGAGGAGTCCATGTGACCTGAATAAGTTACTCCCCTTCCCCTGCACTGGAGAGAATCCAACAATAGCACCAAATCCTGTCCCCCCTCTCAGCCTGACTTGCCTGAGCGTATGTGATACCTTATCTATTGCCCTGCCCTCCTGTTTTTACTTGCTTGATATAGCAATGTTTGGTACGTGGAATATCCCACAGATAACAAATCCTTGATATTGGATTCGAAAATCTTCTCCAACACCGATGTTAAGCATACTGGTCTATAATTCTGTTTTCTCTCGACCTCCTTTTTTGAATATTGGAGTGACATGAGCTACCCTCCAGTCTGCAGCGACTGTTCCAGAGTGTATAGAATCCTGGAAGATTACCACCAATGGACCCACTATTTTTCGAGCCACTTCCGTATGTACTCTGGGACGTAGATTATCAGGCCCTGGGGATTTATCCACCTTCAATCCCAGCAATTTTCTCGACGAATATTGATCTTCCTCAGATCTTCCCTCTCACGAAATCTTGCATTCGCCAACATTTCTGGCATTTGATTTATGTCCTCGTTTTTGAAGATAGAACCAAAGTATGTATTCTGTTGCTTGGTCATTTTTTGCCCCCTATTATACATTCCCCTCTTTCTGTATGTAGGGGACCTACATTTGTCTTCATCAATCTCTTACACTTCATGTATCAATAGAAGCACTTAATGTCCGTCTTTATGTTCCCTGCAAGCTTACTTTCATACTGTATTTTGCCTTTCTTATTCAATCCCTTGGTCCTTCTTTGCTGAATTTTACACTGCTCCCAATCCTCAGACCTATTTTTTTTGGCCAATCTATATGCTTCTTCCTTAGATCAGATACTCTCTCCAATTTCTTTTCAAAACCATGTATTTGCTCTCTTATTCACTTTGCTTTTGTGCCAGATAGGAACAAATAGTCACTGCAGTTCCCACATGTGTCCTTGAATATTTGTGATTGCCTATCCACTGTCATCTCTTAAAGTAACTCTCCCCAATCTATCAAGGCCAACACACGCCTCATATCCTCATAGTTTCCTTCATTAAGATTCAACACCCTAGACCCCGAATCAACTACTTCACTCTCCATCTTGACAAACAATTCTGTCATGTTATGGTCACCCATCTCCAAGGGGTCTCGTACAGCTCGAATGGCAATGATTCCTTTCTCGTTACACAGTCTAAGATGGCCTGCTCCCTAGTTGGTCCCTCCACATATAGGTAAAAAAAACCATCCCGTATACACTCCAGGAATTCCTCCTTTCCGGCATTGTGGCTAATTTGATTTGCCCCATCTATGTGCAGATTAAAATCACCCATGATCACCGATATTCCCTGACAACATGCATCTCTAATTTCGTGTTTAGTGTCATTCCCACAATCATTACTGCAGTTTGGTGAGCAACATATGACACCCGCTAATATTTTTTGCACTTTGGTATTTCTTAACTCTACCCATACAGTCTCCACGTTATCAGAGCTAATATCCTTTTTCACTGTTGTGTTAATTTCCTCTTTCACGAGCAGTGCCACTCCGCCACCTTTTCCTTTATTCCTGTCCTTCCTAACTATTGAATACCCTGGGACATTCAATTCCCACCCTTGGACACCCTGCAGCCATGTCTCTGAAACCCCAATTATAGCGTACCCATTTGCATCTAGCTGCGTGATTAGTTCATCTACTTTATTGCAAATACTCTGCGCATTAAGGCACTGAGTCTTTAAGCTTGTCTTTTTAACACTGTGAGTCTTGCTCCCAATAGTTTTCTCCATAGCCCTGTTTGATATGTTTCCTTGGCTTCACTGCCCATCACTTTTCTTATTTCCTTTTCTGCCTTTTGTTTTGTCCTTGTCCCTCCTTCTCTGACTCCTTACACAGGTTCCCAGCCCCCCGACATATCAGTTTAAACTTTCTCCAACAGCTCTAGCAAACAATCCCCCGAGTACACCAGTCCCAGTTCTAACTAGGTGTAACCCGTCAAATTTGTACAGGCCCCATCTCTCCCAGAACCGGTCCCAATGTCCCAGGAATCAGAAACCCTCCTCCTGGCACCATCTCTTCAGCCACGTGTTTGTCCGATATATCCTGTCATTTCTACTCGGGCTAGCATGTGGCACCGGTAGTAATCTGGAGTTCACTGTGTTTGAGATCCGAGTTCTTAACGTTCTTCCTAGCTCCCTGTATTCTGCTTTTCGGACCTCATCCCTTTTGGACCATTGCCATTTGTACCGATGTGTACCAAGACCACTGGCTGCTCCCCTCCCCCTCCAGAATGTCCTACACTCTCTCCGAGACACCTTTGATCCCAGCACCAGGGAGGCAACATATCATCCTGGAGTCTCGTTTGCGGCCACAGAAACGCCTGTCTATTCCTCTTACAATTGAATCCCCGATAGCTATTGCACTGGTACAATTTTTTCCCCTCCCATCGGTGGCAGCACCAACTGTGGTGCAACGAGTTTGGCTGCTGCTGCTTTCCAAAGAGAGGTCATTCCCCTCAATAGTATCCAAAGCAGTATATCTGTTTTGCAAGAGAATGGCCACAGGAGATTCCTGCACTCCCTGCCTATCTCTCGTTCTCTGTCTGGTGGTCACCCATTCCCTTCCTGCCTGCGAAATGCCGGACCCTTCATATCATCGTTCTCATTGTATGCAGGCAGAGATTGGAGCGCAAAGCAGGTCGTCCTGTAAAATAATGCAGATCAAATACACATTATATTTTGACATACTCATACAAAAACGCACGGGAACTGCAACTGACCTATTTTCTTCCATATTTGTCTGATGCGTACATTGTGTTTCTCTCGACTCGAGCTGATGCTCTCACACAGTCTTTCACCAGCGACTGTACCGTGGCAGAGGGGAGACTCTAAGCATTCACTGGTGAGACCGCAGATACTCTTGCAAGACGTGCTCCAAAAGCTCTGTGACTAAGACATGGATCTGACTGCCCTTCCTCGAAGAGGCATCAGTCTGTTTTATTTTTCCTGGTGGGCAAGCGCAAGTACAGCAGTGTGGATGGAAAGCGTGGGAATGATGTCACCATGAGAGAGGACACAGGTATATATGGTTGTTGAAGGCTTTTCGTCTTACAAGGAATGTTACTTGAACTGGTTCATGGTCTATCGAAAGAGAAAGTTCTATCTTCTCCATGAGTATATCCACCATCGTGTTGTGTGACGTGAACATGGAGATCAGTTGGTTAATTTTTGAATAGTCCTTCAGGTATAAATTGGACATTCAAGAAGTTCCATGGGAAATCATCTACAGATTTTCATAAAGGTACACCATTTAATTAATGACCATAGAATCATGACAGTGCAGAATGAAGCCATTTGGCTCGTCTAGCCTGCGCCAGAAAAACAACCTCAACCATGCTATATGCTTGTAAACCCAAAAAAAGTTTACCTGCTAATCCCCTTAAAACTGCGGGGCAATTTAGTGTGGCCAATCAACCTAACCCGCACACCTTTGGACTGTGGGAGGAAAGCAGAGCACCTGGGGGAACCCCACACAGACATGGAATACATGCAAACTGCACACAGACTGACACCCGTGTCGCTGGCTTTGTGAGACATTAATGTAAACCGATGTGCTACCGTGCTGTTCATGTCTATTTCTTTTCCAAAATCACCAGGAAGCCAGAAGTCAGCCCTCATTCTGTGAAGAGTTCAGGAGGCCATGCCAAGAGAAACCTAAAACTAAATTTACTGCCTGCTGGAGCTGCAATCCTTAAAGATCCTTAAAGGTGGCAGCACAGGTGCAGATAGTGGTGAAGAAGACATATGGCATGCTTGCTTTATTGGACGGGGCATAGAATATAAAAGTTGGCATATGATGTTGCGGCTGTATAGAACGCTGGTTAGGCCACATTTGGAGTACTGCGTCCAGTTCTGGTCGCCACCCTACCAGAAGGACGTGGAGGCTTTGTAGAGAGTGCAGAAAAGGTTTACCAGGATGTTGCCTTTTATGGAGGGTCTTAGCTATGAGGAGAGGTTGGGTAAACTGGGGTTGTTCTCCCTGGAAAGACGGAGGATGAGGGGCGACCTAATAGAGGTGTAAAAACCTATGAAGGGCTGAGATAGGGTGAACAGTGGGAAGCTTTTTCCCAGGTCGGAGGTGACGAACTCAAGTGGACACAGATTCAAGGTGAAGGGGGCAAGGTTCAGCACAGATGTCAGGAGGACGTATTTTACACAGAGGGTGGTGGGGGCTTGGAATGCACTGCCAAGCAAGGTGATTGAGGCGGACACGCTCGGACCATTTAAGACTTATCTAAATAGCCACATGAACAGACTGGGAATAGAGGGATACAAACGAATGGTCTAGTTGGGCACATGAGTGGCGCAGGCTTGGAGGGCCGAAGGGCCTGTTCCTGTGCTGTATTGTTCTTTGTTCTTTGCAATGCAGGACAACTTCCGTGACAAATATTATTACCAGCAAGTAACAGATCACGTCCAAGCTCCAAGTCATAAAATCATAGAATCATATAATTCCTCCGTGCAGAAGGCCATTCGGCCCATTGGCTTAATCCAACCACATTCCCACCCGGGCCTGATACCCATAACCCACGTGTTGAACACCGGTTCCTGCCACATTGAGTACTGAATGGTGCGGATAATTAATCGGCATATTGGAGGAGAAGAGAACAGTGATATAGAGTCACAGAGTCATAGAGATTTACAGCATGGAAACAGGCCCTTCGGCCTAACTTGTCCATGCCGCCTTTTTTTAAAAAAAACCCTATACTAATCTCAATTGCCCGCATTTGGCCCTTATCCCTCGATACCCATCGTACCCATGTAACTATCCAAATGCTTTTTAAAATATATAATTGTGCCCGCCTCTACTACTACCTCTGGCATCTTGTTCCAGACACTCACCACCCTCGGTGCGAAGAAATTGCACCTCTGGACACTTTTGTATCTCTCCCCTCTGACCTTAAACCTATGCCCTCTAGTTTTAGACTCCCATACGTTTGGGAAAAGGTTTTGACTATCTACCTTGTCCATGCCCTCATTATTTTATAGACCTCTATAAGGTCACCCCTCAGCTTCCTACGCTCCAGAGAAAAAGGTCCCAGTCTCTTCAGCCTCTCCTTATAAGTCAATCCATCAATTCCTGGTAGCATCCTAGTAAAACTTTTCTGCACTTTTTCTCTTTTAATCATATACTTTCTATAATAGGGTGAGGGGAATTGCACACAGTATTCCAAGTGTGGCCTTCCCAATGTCTTGTACAACTTCAACAAGACGTCCCAACTCCTGTATTCAACGTTCTGACCGATGAAACCAAGCATGCCGAATGCCTTCATCACCTGTCAATCCACCTGTGACTCCACTTTCAAGGAGCTATGAACATGTACCCCTAGGCCTCTTAGTTCTGTAATTCTCCCCAACGACCTACAATTAAATGAATGAGTACTGCGCTGGTTCAATCTACCAAAATGCATCACCTCACATTTGTCTAAATTAAACTCCGCCTGCAATTCGTCAGCGCACTGGCCCAATTGATCAAGATTCCGTTGCAATTGGAGATAACTTTCTTCACTGTCCACTAAGCCACCAATCTTGGTGTCATCTGCAAACTTGTTAATTATACCCCCTATATTCTCATCCAAATGATTAATATAAATGACAAATAACAGTGGATCCAGCACTGAACCCTGAAGCACACCACTGGTCACAGGCCTTCCAGTTTGAAAAACAACTCTCCACAAACACCCTCTGGCTTCTGTCAAGAAGCCAATTTTGTATCTATTTAGATACCTCACCCTGGGTCCCGTGAGATTTAACTTTATGCAACAACCAATCATGCGGTACTTGCCAAAGGCCTTGCTAAAGTCCATGTAGACAACATCAACTGCACTGCCCTCATCTACCTTCTTGGTTACACTTCAAAGAACTCAACTAAATTCGTGAGACCTGATTTCCCACTCACAAAGCCATGCTGACTGTCTCTAATCAGTCCTTGCATCTCTGAATGGCTGTAGATCCTGTCTCTCAAAATACCTTCCAAAAATTTACCCACCACAGATGTGAGGCTCACTGGCCTGTAGTTCCCAGACATTTTCCTGCAGCCCTTTTTAAACAAAGGCACAACATTTGCCACTCTCGAATCTTCAGGCACCTCACTCGTGACTATCGATTATTCAAATATCTCGGCTAGGGGACCCGCAATTTCCTCCCTAGCCTCGCACAACGTCCTGGGATATACTTCATCAGGTCCCGGGGATTTTTCTACCTTGATGCGCTTTAAGACTTCCAGCACCTCCTTCTCTGTAATATGCACACTCCTAAAGACATCACTATTTATTTCACCCAGTTCCCGAACATCCATACTTTTCTCAACAGTAAACACTGATGAGAAATATTCATTTAGGATCTCACCCATCTCTTGTGGATCCGCACATAGATGACCTTGTTGATCCGTAAGATGCACTACTCTCTCCCTCGTTACTCGTTTGCCCTTTATGTATTTGTAGAAGCTCTTTGGATTATCCTTTGCCTTATCCGCCAAAACAATCTCGTGTCCCCTTTTTGCCCTCCTGATTTCTCTCTTAACTCTACTCCTACACCCGCTATACACTTCAAGAGATTCACTTGATCCCAGCTGCCTGTGCAGGTCATGTGCCTCTTTCTTCTTCTTGACCAGGGCCTCAATATCCCGAGTCATCCAGGGTTCCCGACTTCTGCTAGCCTTGCCCTGCACTCGAAGAGGAAGTTGTTGACCCTGAACTCTGGTGAACACACTGTTGAAAGCATGCCTCTTACCAGACGTCACTTTGCCCTCCCACAGACTCCCCCAATTAACTTTTGAAAGTTCCTGCCTGATACCATCAAAATTGGTCTTGCCCCAATTTAGAATTTTAACTTTTGGGACAGACCTATCAATCTCCATAGCTTTCTTAAAACTAATAGTATTATGGTCACTGGTCCCAAAGTGATCCCAAACTAACTCTTCTGTCACCTGCCCTTCCTTATTTCCCAAGACGAGGTCAAGTTTTGCCCCCTCTCTAGTCGGGCCATCCACATACTGAATGAGAAATTCCGCCTGAATGCACTCAACAAATTTCTCTCCATCCAACCCTCTAATACTATGGCTGTCCCAGTCAATGTTGGGAAAATGAAAATCTCCGACGACTACCACCCTATTTTTCTTGGAGCTATCACGAATCTCCTTACATATTTGCTCCTGAATTTCCCGCTGACTATTTGGGGGACTATAGTACAACCCTATGAAAGTGATTTCTCCCTTCTTATTTCTCAGTTCTACCCATATAGACTCATTGGCCGAACCCTCGGATATATCCCCTCTCAGTACGGCCGTGATGCTTTCCCTAATCAAAGGTGCAGCTCCCCCTCCTCTCTTACCTCCTCTTCTATCTTTCCAATAGCATCTGTACCCTGGAACATTAAGCTGCCAGTCATGTCCCTCCCTTAGACATGTTTCAGTAATCGCTATAATATCCCAGTCCCACGTACCCATCAATGCCCTGAGTTCATCTGCCTTGCCCGTCAGACCTCTTGCATTGAAATAAATGCAGTTTAATCTTGACTTCCCTTGCTCTCTGTCTTGCTTCTGTCTGGTCTGTCTGGTACTAGGATTACTGACAGTGCCTTTACTAATTAACGTGCTCTCTTTTAACTTCTGTGCTGTCCTCAAACTTGTCTTCTGTCTCCCTACTGCTTTGGATCCCACCCCCCTGCCAAACGAGTTTAAACCCTCCCGAGCTGCTCTCGCAAATCCCCCCGCCAGGATGTTAGTCCCCCTCCAGTTCAAATGTAACCCATCCCTCTTGAACAGATCAACCCTTCCCCAGAAAAGATCCCAATAATTCAAAAATCTAAATCCCTACCCCCTGCACCAGCTCACTAGCCAGACATTCATCTGCCTAATCCTCCTGTTCCCACTCTCACTAGCACGTGGCACTGGTAGTAGTCCCAAAATTACTACCTTCGAGGTCCTGCACGTCAGTCTTCTGCCGAACTCTATATATTCCCATTTCAGGACCTCATCCCTTTTCCTCCCTATGTCGTTGGTACCAATATGTACAACGGTCTCTGGCTGCTCACCCTCCCCCTTAAGAATGTCCTGCAATCGCTCAGAGACGTCCTTGACCCTGGCACCAGGGAGGCAACTCACCATCCTGGAGCCTCGATTACGGCCACAGAAACGCCTGTCTGTGCCTCTAACTAGCGATTCCCCTATTACTACTGCTCGCTTGCCCTTTACCCGACCCTGTCCCACAGCATAACCAACTGTGGTGTCACAGGCCTGGCTGCTGCTGGTATCTCCCCCTGACAGGCTATCCCCTCAGCAGCATCCAAAATGGTATACCTGTTTTAAAGGGGAATAGACTCAGGAGACTCCTGCACTACCTTCCTGCCTCTCCTCGCAGTCACCTATCTACCTGTCTGAAACTGTGGTGTGACAACCTCCCTGTAACTAGTGTCCATCACACTCTCTGCCTCCTTAATCATGGGATAGCACAGCAGTTCAATGTAAAATAGAGGGTTCAATGATTTGTAATAATTGCCCTCGTGAACTTTCAACCTGATGGTGCATATCGGCCTCGACCAAAGCCCAGCATCAACTATGCTGGGCTTCCTCAATTACATTCAATGCATGCTGTTGCGGAAACTAGCTTAAGGCAACGAATCCTGTAAATGCTTTGGGTCGTCCTAATACTCCAGGAAGAAGAAGGTAAACTCGTGCTCCTGAACTATCTGGACACACGGTAATGTTATTTCCAGAACATCTGTAGCATTGCCATCAAATTGGTAATGTAAAGTTTTTTTAAAAAATACTGTCCACCAAAATGTCCTGAACGCAAAGCCCAGAATCACCAGCCTATCAGCAACTCTCAAGCATCAGCAAATGATTGGCGGGACCATGAACATTGTGATGGAATGACAGCGACTCAGCAACAACCAACTTATGGAATTTCAGTTTTCGGTTTGGCCAGGCTATCTCAACTGGTGACATCATGAAAACCTTGTTTCAGGCATGCACAGCGACTTTATCTTTGGATGGGACACAAGAATGAACGACATTGTCATGGAGACTGCATCTGACTGATAGTGGACTGAATGATCCCGAGCAAAATGGAAATCAGCGGGAATCAGAAAGAAAAGGTTTTTGGGGTTGGAGTTTTATTCAGCACAAAGTAGGATGGTAATGGTTGCAGGAGGCCAATCATCTAACCCCAGTGCAGTGCAGTGTTAACCCTCAACATATTTTCCCATGCTCAACCCTCAGTTGCTTCCGCCCACCAAGAGATCAGAGGGAGGAATGTTTGCGAGAATACAATGACCGGTGTATTTTGGCACTCCCCAAATAATATACCTGCCATATGAATGAACACTGAACAATACTTAAACGTGGGAAAATACTTAGGAAGTAACACTGGAGACATGTAAATGACAGATACTGCACATTTTCTACTCAAATGTAAGTACCTATCTGCCGTTTGATATTTCAGCTTCCTGCAGCCCGAGAGTCACATGTCGCCCTGACCAAGTAAGGACATCACATTACCTTCCCAAAGGACATTAATGAACCAAATGGGATTTTCTGACAAATGATACTGGTTTCATAATCATCAGTAGATTCTCAATTCCATATCTTCTTTTATTGAATTCAAATTCCACCATCTGCCATACCGGGATTCATCCTGGGTCCTCATTACATTAGCTACGTGCTTGGATTAACATTCTAACAATAATAGCATCAGGCAATCGTTTACCTGTTATTATCCATTCTGTTTCAAGTGGATAAAAGGATCAGTGTTGCTCTTAATCCATTTTCTTCAATTATCGCCGGTTCTGGTCACCACATAACCAGAAGGGCGTAGAAGCTTTGGAGAGAGTACACAGCAGGTTCAACAAGATGTTGCCGAGTCTCGAGGGTGTTGGCTATGAGGAAAGGTTCAATAAACTATGTTTGCTTTCACTGGAACGACGGAGAGACAACATTCTGAGGTCACGTACCAACCTATACAAGAACAGCTCCTTCCCTGCTACCGTCAGAATTTTGAATGGACCTACCTTGCATTAAGTTGATCTTTCTCCATACCCCAGCTGTGACTGTAAGACTACATTCTGCACTCCTTCGTTTTAGTCTTGATGAATGGCATGCTCTGTTTGGATAGCACGGAAGAAACAATACTTTTCACTGTATGTTAAAACATGTGACAATGATAAATCAAATCAAATCAAATCAATTCGAGGCTGAGCAGAGACTTGATAGAGGTCTACCAAATTATGAGAGGCATAGACAGCGTAGGTAGACAGACGTTTATTTTTTCCCCTGGGTGAAAGTACCAAACACAAGTTCAAGGGGAGAGGGGGAAAGTATATGGAAGGTGTGGCGGGGGGTGGGGGGAAGGGAAGGTTTTCATGCAGAGAGTGGAGGGTGCATCGAACGGGCTGCCAAAGGAGCTGGTGGAAGCAGGCACATTCGCAACATTTGAGGGTAATCTGGGTGGGTGCATGAATGACGGGGAATATAGGGATACAGACCGAATGAGGACAGGTGTTTTGTTTAGTTTCGTTAGGGCATCATGATTGGCATAGGCTTGGATGGTCGGAGGGCCTGTTGCTGTATTTTACTTTTCTTTTTTCTTATTAGTTCATTAATCCAAAGACAATTATGAAAATCTGCTGCAAATTTTATCTCGGCCTGTAACTTTAATTTCGAGTTCAAATCTATTGCTGTCTCAAATGGCTTCCGAGTCCGCACTGATATTAGGATCATAATTAGTTTCAGTGGCTGCATTTCTTTACATGGATATTCAAATATTACATTAATCACCAACTGAGTGAGATAAATGAATCAGTAGTGCAGGTTAGTGACTGGTTGAAATCATATCAATATAATGCAGTCAGGAACACTTCTGTCCTTCAGTTACAATCTCCAGGTTCGAATCATAGCCCCCCATAAAATGATCGCTGTAAACGGCTGTAACTAAAGGAGAACAATGGACGCAGTTGCCATTGCTTCACCGATCACATAAATGTTGAGAGCATGGGAAAGAGTGTTCTGCAGCACTGTCGAGCAATGGAAAAGTGATCTTTTAGTCAAAGTGGATGACACATCTGGAAGAAGAGACGATCCAGCTCCATCGGAATTTGGGAAAGACCGAGTGATGGAAGGGAGAAAATAATACTTATCGACAATCCTCAGAAATAATACACATCAGTATTTTGATGAGATAAAAAATAAGAAATTTGGTGAGGCCACAGCTGGAGTACGGTGTGCAGTTCTGGTCAGCACATTATCCGACGGTTGTGATTGCACTGGAAAGGGTGCAAAGGAGATCCACCAGGACGCTGTCTCGGTGGAACATTTAAGTTATGAAGGTAAGTGGGATAGAATTGTATTGTTTTCGCTGGAGAAGACAGGGGGCGACTTGACCGAGGTGTTCAAGATTATGAGAGACATGGACAGAATGGAGAAGGAGTAGCTGTTCAACTTAGTTGAAGGGTAAGTCACAAGGGGACGTTGATCCAAGTTGAGGGGCTGAATTATTTCTGGGGGTGGGATTGAGGACAAAACGTTTTACCCAGAGGGTGGTGACGGTATGGAATGCAGGGCCTGGATGATGCTCGAGGTGGGTTCCCTCACACCGCTTAAAATGCACTTGGATGAGCACTTGACACGTCGTAACATTCAGGGCTATGGGCCGAGTGCTGGTAAATGGAATTAGGTGAGAGTTCAGTTGTTTCTCAGCTGCCGTTGCAGACCCGATGTGCCGAAGGGCTACTTTTGCACTGCATGATTCTGTGATTCTATGATTTCACGTTTCCACACACTTTTCATTTATTTGCTGCACAATCCACAAGAATATTTTTTTTAAAAAAACAGTTCTCGTGGAAATGAGTAAAATAACACAACTGCAAAACACTAAATGTATAATCAATTAGATGTTTTGTTCTGCAAAAAATATGTCTAATGTCATTTTTTATTTTCCTCCCTCACAGCAAACTTCTTAACAATCACGAAACTTATACGAGGAAATTGTGGTCTCTCAAGTTGCGTCACTTGCTACATGGTGGCGATGGCAGCAGCGGATGCTCTTGTCATTATCTTTGAAGTGATTAATAAGCAAATTCCACACCTTTATCTAGGACAGTTCGTGATGCTGCTGTACTACACCCCTGTCTGCCATATTCACCTTGCCCTTCTCCATACAGTCAAGTACTGTTCTGTCTGGTTCACTATAACTTTCACCTTCGATAGATTTGTGGCCATTTGCTGCAGCAAGCTGAAAAGTAAATATTGCACAGGAAAAGTTGCAGCTATGACTTTGCGCACAGTGGCTGTGTTGAGCTGTTTGATCAACATTTTCTGGTGTTTTCAACTCACAGGTCAATATAACTTTACAACGAATTTAATTGTTTGCCTATATAACTACGCTTTCATTGCCTCCTGAGGTTTTGCAATATCTGAGCTTCTTAATTACATTCTAAATCCCTGTGTGCCATTTCTCCTTATTATTTTCTTCAATGTCCTCACTGTCAGGCACATTTTTGCGAGCAGCAAAGCCCGCAGGCGCCTCCGGGCTAACAGTGGTGCGAAGGATGAGAAGGACCGAGAGATGCAGAATAGAAGAAAATCCATTGTTTTACTATTTGCTGTCTCAGCAAATTTTATTCTGCTCTGGACAGTGATTTCAATTTATTCTATACTGAACCGTATTTATTTTATTGGCTATTACGGTAGAAAGCCAGATTATAATTTGGTAAAATTGGGATCCATGCTGCAGCTTCTTAGTTGCTGCAGCTTCTTAGTTGCTGCACAAACATGTGCGTTTATGGCATAGCACAAACGAAGTTCAGAGAACAGTGGAAACAGTTACTGATATATCCCTTCAGTAAAATTGAAAAATTAATTCAATTGGTAGTAGAGCGAATTAATTAAAATTTCCACTAATTCCATATGTATATTCATCTTTAAAAAGGGCCAACACCTTTTGTGATGGGGTCCCAAAACGGCCTGCAATATTCGGCGATTGTAGAAATGCAGGGACAGAACTGCTGTGCAATGAAAATATAACGTGAACGCGGCGGGTGTTCGCTGTAATCATCAGAACAGAATGCGAATACTGGTTGCCACTTTTGTGTCATACACCAGCGAAGGCCTATCACCAATTTTATTTTTCGTCAATTTGCTGGCAGAGCCTGAGGCATTATTTAGTTCTGATAGAAACATAGAAACATAGAAGATAGAAGCAGGAGGAGGCCAGTCGGCCCTCCGAGCTCGCTGCACCATTCATCAGGATAATGGCTGTCCATCCAACACAATAGCCTAATCCTGCTTTCTCCTCATATATTTTGACGTCATTCGCCCCAAGTACTAAACCTCTTGAATACATTCAATGTTTTGGCATCAACTACTTCGTCTGGTAATGAATTCCAGAGGCTAACCACACTTTGGGTGAAGAAATGTCTCCTCATTTCCGTCCTAAATGATCTACCCCAATTAGAGTCATAGAATCATAGAGGTTTACAGCATGGAAACAGGCTCTTTGGTCCAACCTGTCCTTGTCGCCCTTTTTTTAAACCCCGAAGCTGGTCCCAATTAACTACATTTGGCCCATATCCCTCTATACCCATCATAGCCATGTAACTACCTAAGTGCTTTTTAAAAGACAAAATTATGCCCGCCTCTACCATTAGATCTGTCAGCGTGTTCCAGAGAATCACCACACTCTGTGTGAAAACATTGCACCTCTGGACACTTTTCTATCTCTCCTCACTCACTTTAAAGCTATGCCCTCTAATTTCAGACTCCGCAAACTTCGGGAAAAGATATTGACTATCTAGCTGATCTGTGCCCCTCATTATTTTATAGATGTCTATGAGACCCCTCCCATCAGCCTCCTACGCTCCAGAGAAAAAAGTCCAAGTCATTCCAGCCTCTCCATATAACTCAATCCATCAAGTCCTGGTAGCATCCTAGTAAATATTTTCAGCACTCTTTCTAGTTTAATAATATCCTTTCTATAATAGGGTGACCAGAATTGCACACGATATTCCAAGTGTCGCCTTACCAATGGCTTGTACAACTTCAGCAAGACGTTTCAACTCCTGTATTCAATGTGCTGACCGAAGACACCAAGCATACCGGATGCCTTCTCCACCACTCTCTCCACCTTTGACTCCTCTTTCTAGGAGCTATGACCATGTACCCCTAGATCACTTTTTTCTGAAACTCTCCCCAACGCCCTACCATTAACTGAGTAAGTCCTGCCCTGGTTAAATCTACCAAAATGCATCACCTCGCATTTGTCTAAATTAAACTTCATCTGCCGTTCGTCAGCCAACTGATCCAATTGATCAAGATCCCGTGGCAATTGGAGGTAACGTTCTTCACTGTCCACTATGCCACCAATCTTGATGTCATCTGCAAACTTACTAACCATGCCTCCTATATTCTCATCAAATCATTGATATAAATGTCAAATAACAGTGGGCCCAGCACTGAACCCTGAGGCACACCGATGGTCACAGGCCTTCAGTTTGAAAAACAACTCTCTAAAACTACCCTCTGGCTTTTGTCAAGAAGGCAATTTTGTATCCATATCGTTAACTCACCCTGGATCCCATGAGAATTAACCTGATGCAACAACATATACCATGTGTTACCTTGTCAAAGGGCTTGCTAAAGTCCATGTAGACAACATCAACTGCACTGCCCTCATCTACCTTCTTGGTTACCTCTTCAAAAAACTCAATCAAATTTGTGAGACATGATTTTCCACTCACAAAGCCGTGCTGACTGTCCCTATTCAGTCATTGCATCTCTAAATGCCTGTCGATCCTGTCTCTCAAACTACCTTCGAACAATTTACCCAACACAGATGTGAGGTTCACTGGCCTGTAGTTCCCAGGCTTTTCCCTGCAGCCCTTTTTAAACAAAGGCACAACATTTGCCACTCTCCAACCTTCAGGCACCTCACCCATGACTACCGATGATTCAAATATCGCGGCTAAGGGGCCCGCAATTTCCTCCCTGCCCCCCACAGTGTCCTGGGATATACTTCACCAGGTGCCGGGGATTTCTCTTCCTTGATGCGCTTTAAGACTTCCAGCACCTCCTTCTCTGTAATATGTACACTCCTCAAGACATCACTATTTATTTCCCCAAGTTCGCTGACATCCATGCTTTTCTCAACAGTAAATATTGATGACAAATATTCATTTACGATCTCACCCCTCTCTTGTCGATCCGCAAATTGATGACCTCCCGTTTGACCTGATTCTTCAGTTTGTGACCCCTGGTTCTGGACACACCAAACATCGGGAGCATCCTCCCTGTCTGGTCCTGTTAGATAATTATACGTCTCTATGATATCCCCTCTCTGAACTCCAGCGAAAGCAATTCTACTCTCGTTCATCTCTTTGCATACATCAGTCTCACCATCCCCAGAAATTTCCTGGTGAACCTTCACTACACTCCATCGAAAGTAAGAACATCCTTCCTCAGAAAAGGAGAGCAAAACTGTATTGAATATTCTAGATGTGGCCTCACCAAGGCCTTGTATAATTGCAACAACTCATCCCTGCTCCTGTACTCGAAACCTCTCGCAGTGAAGGCCAACAGACCATTTGCCTATTTTTCCGCCTGCTGCACCTGCATGCTTACCGCTAGCAGGCTGATGACAGAGAGCCTGGAACTGTTTCAGACTAAGCATCTCTGCAAAGGTGACAGCCGTTTAGATAATGCCTGCCTTCACAGTAACAAAACGGGAGAAGGACTCCACATTTTGTGACTGAGTACACACGTGAACCTCCATTATCTCACAGGTGAAGAGATGAGGGTATTTGTATTGCGACAGAGCAGGAAAGGGAGTTTTCACTATAGAAACAAAGCAGGGACAAAAAGTCAAAATAATTATGATAGCATGTCCGTCTGACCCTCTCCTCCTGCTTGAGTCTGATAGACTTTTGATCATTTCAAATGCACACCAGATGTGCAGTGACCGCATTGCATTTAATTGCTTCCGAATAACCACTGTGGACAAAGCACATTAGCTATGTTGCAGGATTTACTTTGCTGGGAGGCCTCACAATGGTAACCCGAATCAATATCATGAATGTAGTGGGACGCCGATGTGAAGAGCGGTTGCAATTTTGACTAGATTTATGTATGCGGGAATGGAACAGACTATCAGTCGGTTTCTCTATGTGGCGGCAATGCCGATAATGGTGAATTAAGTAAGCTGCCTTAATTGGTAGAGTTTTTATAGCCTCCATTTTAATTTTCCTGGATTTCGACCACTGTTTTGACCAAACGTCTGGAACCTGCCGAGTCCGAAAATAGAGCAGATAATGACTTTCAGGAGCAACGGTGGGCAGTTCCTGTAACCAGAATACCAGGAAGATATAGAAATAATTGCATCAGAAATCTGTTGGGACATGACCATTGTCAGATTCACTCTTATTCTGTTGAGAATAACGAATGACCTGCAATACTGTAAAACATAGGACACTGTTTGTAGGGTTTTTCAGTTGGCGGGGTACCATCAAGAATCTCAGACAATACAAGACTCACGAAGCCAATGTCTCAGTTCAAAGACCTAATCTTTATTTTGACGTGCGGCCGCTAGGGGAAGTCATCAAAGGGTAAGGAAAACGCTGTGAAGGAGAAGATGACCTCTCCAATGAACTCCAACATATATAATTCGAAACAGATCAATTCTAAGTTTTCTTATCAATTATCCCCGCCTTTCATTAACTTTAAATCTTCAGTACACATAAAACAACAATGATACCTGTCATATACCATTGCCAATCGCAACTTACCTTCAGGCATTATGGCATTTATTTAGGCCTTAGAGTCCAGATGCTTCATTTCAGCTAACCCAGCTATCTGTACCCTTAGTAACAAGAAGCCAGCCACAAAGTTTAAAGTGTACGTTCCCATACTGGTCACTGCCAAACCAGATTAATACATGACTCCACGTCTGGGCAGTCATGCCCTGATGGCGCAATTATAATCGCCCTTTGCAGTGCTGCTATGGAGGGTGCTTCTGCTACCGATTCTGGGAAAGCTATTCCTGCGTCACAGCCCCCAGATGGGACCTGGCCGAATCCAAGGCGAGGAGGTGAAGGATATTTAGTTCAAGATGAGGTGCCAGTATACGCGAACAAGTAGTGAAGTTTTTCAAAATAAACCCACGATACATCCATGTTATCTCTACAATGAATACGCTATATTTATGAAATGTTCTGAATGTTCTCTCCATTAGGAACTCTACTGATAAAACGTATATTCCCGAGGCATTAATATTCCCTTCGAATATTGTACTGACCAACACACGTTTACCACGATGCTTTACAGCAAAATGCCTTTGGCCAATGAGAACAGCGATTCTGAAAAATACATTATTGCATTCAAAACATTAAATCATAGCCACTTGTTTAAATCTCTTACCGCATTTCGTATGTGTGTGAACTGCTTTCTTGTTAGCTTATTAATCTGTTTGAAAGTCATGTAACTTATTGCTAACAGTTCGGTCAGTGTCCTAATGTCTTACTATCTAAAGGTCTTACTAGCTTCTTAGGAATTTTGCACTCACAACACCCCTTCTGGTCATTCGCAAGCCAAATATTAGACCAGTAAATAACGGTACATGAGGAAATATTCTTCAATCCTAAAATGTATTTGACGTCTTTATTTTTTTCTTCTGTACTTTGATTTTCATTACTAATATTATATTAGTTGTGCATAAGTGCATTTGAATTTTTAATGCCCACTAATGCTAAAATCATTAGGGGGCGGCACCGTAGCACAGTGGTTAGCACTGCTGCTTCACAGCTCCAGGGTCCAGGGTTCGATTCCCGGCTCGGGTCACTGTCTGTGTGGAGTTTGCACATTCTCCTCGTGTCTGCGTGGGCTTCCTCCGGGTGCTCCGGTTTCCTCCCACAGTCCAAAGATGTGCGAGCTAGGTTGATTGGCTAGGTTAAAAAAAAAATTGCCCCTTTGAGTCCTGGGATGCGTAGGTTAGAGGGATTAGCGGGTAAAATATGTGGGGGTAGGGCCTGGGTGGGATTGTGGTCGGTGCAGACTCGATGGGCCGAATGGCCTCCTTCTGCACTGTAGGGTTTCTATGATTCTATGATAAGGAAAAGTAACATCACATCATGTGAGCCATTTAATAGATGTCTGACAGTACAAATTGTCATATGCCGGAAGGGTATTTGGTATTCGGGAATCTATTTCTACACATGGAATGATGCCACTACTGTGACACTTCACAGAATTCGCTGTTAAAGAATAGCAACATCTGCTCCTTTGTTTAATTACAATGAACATTAAGAAAACAATGAAGAAGAATGGTATCCCTTGTTATGTTTGTTCCCTGAGAACCCATCCAGCCAGTCTCCCAGTTCCACAAATAAAAGCATGTTAGTTGTTCAAGTTTCTCAACCTTTTTAATTCGTGTGAACAAATTGATTATGCTCTCTGAAGTGTCAGGTATATATGTGCAGCACTTCGATTCAATCAAAGCACATGTTCCACCCTTAACCGCCAAAATAAACTCGAGTGCCATTCGATTCTGTAGTGCTACCATGCACATTGCAACCATTTCTTCACTGATCTCAGTGAGGGCTGTTGTGGTATCATTGTCAACCTGTTACAAATCTGACCTAATGGCTTCAAACGCAGGTGACAATCTTACATACGCATATGGGGGCATCATTAAATGAAGGAAGTGGTCTTTTCTCAAAAGGGCACGTCGATTTCTCCCAGACGGGAGATGGCATGATTGATAGATATGTGGAATTATATGTCCAAGGTAACACGACCCATTCCATCCAAAAGGTAGCCATGGATATGCCTTGTTTCCACAAATCCAATATGTGCCATTGAGAGTTGAATAAGTGTTTGCCCCATTGAAATAGCATGTAATATTGCAGGATTGATCATTACTGCCTGGATCCATGCATATCCGGCTGATTAGAGTTACTGAGTGTTGACACATGCCTGTGTCCAAAACCCCTCCAGGAACTGTTTAATTCTCAAAACACAATATCATTTTCGGTGTTGATTCTGCTTCATTTAAAATAAGGCAGGGTGCTGGACTGGATGCATGAAAAACAGGTGAATAGCTATTCATGGGGCCTGGTCAACCTGTATAGAATCTATTTCGATTATGGTTTACTCTGTTACAAGCTCTTCGAAAACCCAATGCCACTCTCCCGTGATCTGTAAAACATTGAGTCGGCTGATCCCACTCAATTAATTCTGTCCATGACGGAGGCACTGGACATAAGGGTATCCCTCCTGCAGCATCTACAGGACTGTGCGAGCAAATGCAACATTTAGATAAATTGGCAGTTCTAGCGTAAGTGTCTGCCATGTACAGGTATGCATCAGAAAGCAGTTTCCGATAGACAGACTCATTGAAAAAAGCAAATTCATCAACAAAAGAACAGGAACATTTACAATCATTTTGAAGACGATTAGCTGACAATCCCTATACTCTATTTTATATTTACCAGCTGCTGGTCAACATTAAAAAAGATAAACATTTATTTACAGATCCATGCAACAATCACAACGCCTTTAATTTTCAAGTTTGGCACTTGGCAATAAGTCTTGGGATTTGATTGTTGGTTGTTGTCGTTGCTCTCTCTGCAGCTTCATGTAAATTCTGTAAACATAAACAAAGTGCCCCTCGGTACTGAAATTATCATCATATTAACTGCTTCATTACTGTTTCCTCTTTTGTAACATTCCCCTGATTTTCTGGTGCCATGACTTGGTCTTAACTAGTCACTCATTTACAAATCCAAATTATTCCTATTATCAGTAATGCGGCTACACGAGCCATGATGATCCCCTGTTCTAGTGGGTTATCCAACCACTGGGACAATTTCGTTATTACTGTGTTGCTCATTAGGACATTGTTTCAGCTGTGTCCAGTGGCGCCATCGCAGACTGCACTTCTCATCAATCAGAGCACATGTTTGTCCTGTGGCCATCACGTTAAAACGCCCCTCCCATCGGGTCCCTTACCCTTTTTTGTCTGCAATAATTTTCACCATTACCTTATCCCGTGGTGGAGCTAATTTAAGAATGTTCACTTCTGTTAATCTCATCCAGTCACTGTGCTGCTGTTGAGGGGTCATCTGCTTTTTAAGAGAATGTAAACGGTCTACTAAACCTCTCATACACTGAAACACTGCTTCTCGAACAAATTCACATTGCCCTCTCCCTGTTATTACATACTCTGGATAACGCATTTCTCTACCAGTCAAAAGGGGTTAATCCTGTTACTCGAGCAGGAGTCACTCTCTGTCGCAGCAATATTGCAGTGAAAGACTATCCAATTATTTCCTTTTCCTAAAACGTCTTTGGCTACTCTGCTCTTCACTGCTCAATCCATTTGTTCTACCGTTCCTGAGCTCTATGGGTGATATGGTCTGTGAAAACTTTGTCGTATCCCAAACATTCGGCAGACTGTTCTTAAAACTCTTCATTGGAAAAAAAGTTCCCTGGTCTGTATCGAACTGAAGAGACATTCCCCACCGAGGAATTATTTCATTTGCCAACATCAAATCTACATTTTTGGCTGTGACATCTTTAATTGGAAGTGCTTCAGCCCTTCGATTAAACTGATCAATGTTTACTAAACAATAGATCTCCCTTTTTGCTCTCGGTAATGGTATCAAGAAATCCATTTGTAAGTATTCCCAGGGTCCTTAAGGTCTTGGCTGTTTCCTCATTTTAACCCTGCAGTGACGGCCTGGTTTCACCAGGGCGCACTGCATCTCTGACAGAATTTAATTACTTCTCCCATATCTTTGCATCATCAACAATTTCGAACTAATTTGGCCATGTTATCTCTACTTCCATGAGCTTAATTCATGGTGAAGCTTAAACAAGGTTTGCTGTACTGCTTCTGGTGCTATTATTTCCCCTTCTCTACTCCATGAGCCATCATGACCTTTTTGTCCCCTTGTTTTTCCCACTTATGCTTCTCTTACTCTGATGCTGGTTCCTGTACTTGCTTCACATCAATGTCTGTCATGTCACTCATTTCGAATCCTGTCACACCTGCTGTTTCCGTCCCTTCCAATTCTATTCTGGCAAATCGTTTGCTGCTTTGTCAGCTTGGCTGTTTGTTCTGCACTTGATTCTTAATCTTCTCATGTAACTGTACTTTGAGCATAGCTGCTTCTAAGGTTGTGACTGGTCAATCTGTACTGGAGCCATTTTGGGATATTTCTGGTGATTGGGTTCTGTTTTCATAGCCCAATTCATAACATCACGATAATTATATCCTATCAGAGTACTCATATCTATGATTCGGTTCAGGGCTGGACTAAACCACTCTTTGAGGAAGCCAAAAAACATATCACCATCCCTAGCAGGCCGACATTATCTATATAAGCCCTGAATTTTCTTTCTCTGTATTCTTCTACGGATTATTTCGGATCTTGTTTAAGAAAAGTTAACTTAGTCCAATTGGCGAGCGCTTTGCCTATAGCTCGCCCTATTGTCCAGTAAAACTGTTCATATCTTTGGTCCTCACTATTATCTGTTCAAACTATCCAACCTCTCTTTTTCTAAGGTACGGGTAACATTTGCTGGACTGTTCCTGCCAACTCTTCCTTTCATAAAATTTTACATCATCCGAAGTCAATTGGCTGCTTTCTTAACTCCTGCATATTTGGCCAAAAAGCCGAATTGTGGTGACTTAGAAGCAAATGACCTAACTTATCCATAAGGTCTGCTTCTCAGTCGCTGTTAACGGCACTTCCTCAGTAGATATAATGGTTGCTTCCCTGCCTCTCCCGGAGGATTTTACTATTGTAGGATGGAGTGTTGCGACGGGAACGGGCGATCCCATCTTACTTCTGTTGTCGGCAAGATGTTGGAAAAAATTATAAGGGATAGGATTTATAGTTATTTGGAGAGTAATGAATTGATAGGTGATAGTCAGCATGGTTTTGTGGCAGGTAGGTCGTGCCTTACTAACCTTATTGAGTTTTTTGAGAAAGTGACCAAGGAGGTGGATGGGGGCAAGGCAGTGGACGTGGTATATATGGATTTTAGTAAGGCGTTTGATAAGGTTCACCATGGTAGGCTTCTGCAGAAAATGCAGATGTATGGGATTGGGGGTGATCTAGGAAATTGGATCAGGAATTGGCTAGCGGATAGGAAACAGAGGGTGGTGGTTGATAGTAAATATTCATCATGGAGTGCGGTTACAAGTGGTGTACCTCAGGGATCTGTTTTGGGGCCACTGCTGTTTGTAATATTTATTAATGATCTGGATGAGGGTATAGTTGGGTGGATTAGCAAATTTGCTGATGACACCAAAGTCGGTGGTGTGGTAGACAGTGAGGAAGGGTGTCGTAGTTTGCAGGAAGACTTAGACAGGTTGCAAAGTTGGGCCGAGAGGTGGCGGATGGAGTTTAATGCGGAGAAGTGTGAGGTAATTCACTTTGGTAGGAATAACAGATGTGTTGAGTATAGGGCTAACGGGAGGACTTTGAATAGTGTGGAGGAGCAGAGGGATCTAGGTGTATGTGTGCATAGATCCCTGAAAGTTGGGAATCAAGTAGATAAGGTTGTTAAGAAGGCATATGGTGTCTTGGCGTTTATTGGTAGGGGGATTGAATTTAGGAGTCGTAGCGTTATGTTGCAACTGTACACAACTCTGGTGCGGCCGCACTTGGAGTACTGTGTGCAGTTCTGGTCCCCACATTACAGGAAGGATGTGGAGGCTTTGGAGAGGGTGCAGAGGAGGTTTACCAGGATGTTGCCTGGTATGGAGGGGAGATCCTATGAGGAGAGGCTGAGGGATTTGGGATTGTTTTCGCTGGAAAGGCGGCGGCTAAGAGGGGATCTTATTGAAACATATAAGATGATTAGAGGTTTAGATAGGGTGGATAGTGATAGCCTTTTTCCTCTGATGGAGAAATCCAGCACGAGGGGGCATGGCTTTAAATTGAGGGGGGGTAGTTATAGAACCGATGTCAGGGGTAGGTTCTTTACCCAGAGGGTGGTGAGGGATTGGAATGCCCTGCCAGCATCAGTAGTAAATGCACCTAGTTTGGGGGCGTTTAAGAGATCCGTAGATAGGTTCATGGACGAAAAGAAATTGGTTTAGGTTGGAGGGTCACAGTTTTTTTTTTAACTGGTCGGTGCAACATCGTGGGCCGAAGGGCCTGTTCTGCGCTGTAATGTTCTATGTTCTATGTTCTACTTCTCTTCGGGGGATTTCCGTTTCCTGGTGTTACCTTTTGGGAGAACTATTTCCTAACTATTTCCTCCCCTTCGGACTCCTCTGGGAGTGCGAGATACGGTGGAACCAAAAGAGAAAATGCTGCAAAATCTCAGCAGCTCTGGCAGCATTTGTAAGGAGAGAAAAGAGCTTAGGTTTAGACTCCTAATGACCTTACGATGGATTTGTTACCATCCTCACTGTGGGTGCACTTTTAGAGTCTTCCTGGGAAGCTTTTGCTGTGGCTCATGCTTGCTAACTGCCTCTTTCTGAAGGCAATTTCTCTTCAGAATAGCGAGAATCACTGCGGCTATCTCCGGTTTTTGTTTAGTCTGGTCTTTCCACCTGGCGTTTTTGTTCGGATTCGGAAGCCTCTGTGTCATATCCTTTCGCTATCATTTTCCTAATTAATTTAACGTGCTTTGTTCCTCTCGTTTCTATTAATGAGTTGTCGCTTCACCATTTCAAACTTGTACTTTCTGCCATACTCTGTAAGACCATACGAGTGCGCTATTGTCCTTACAATCTCACTTGCTGACCGGACTTTTACCGGGACAGAAAACAGCATTCCCCGTTGGCCTCTGGCGGGATCATAAGAAATTCGGGCGCACTGTTAATAGGGATCGTAATGTAGGGGTCCTTGGAGATGTTTGGTTCTTAACAGCCGGGTCTTTGGAGATTTTCTGTGTGCATTTCCAAAGCTTGGCTGTGGATTGAAAGTTACATTCCATCGTCCTGATTTTGAACTACTTTAGACGTTACGTCATTGACGCTGAGCGATTGTCCTCAACCCGCATGTCCTTAATAGCATTGTGGATCTGTCTGCTGCACATCAACAGCCGAGTTTGAACACTGCAGCTGGCGTGCACTCTCTGAAGATCAATATTTTTGGCAATGAATAATATTTCATTTAACGATGTCCTCATCCCATAGAACCGTGGCCTCAATACAGTGTAGAAGGAGGACAATCGAATTCTCCACCGTACATCCAAAAGAGTTTCTTGCGCTGATTCAAGCACCCTCCTCCCTCCATCCCCGTGCAGAGTGATTCCATTAATGTCTATGGCATCCCGCCCCCACTTCATCAATAAAAACAATATGATTTGAACCTTCTGCTTTTTCCCTAGCAACTAACATCTCCCTCAAATTCGCAGCTCTCTGTCTCTGCCCTTATAAACTTCATGACTGTCGCCAATGCCGTCCAGCACTCAGCAGCAGTAGACTCATTTGCTTTACTTCCGTTCATTTCGAGGCTGCATATTTGCCTCTGAAATACGGATATTTTCTGCAACACCCAAGAGCAGGAGGTACAATTAGAGACTTTCTTGAGTAATAATCACGATGCGTAGAATTGGAATATGTGGAATGAATTGGGCTGACGCATAATGGAGACCGGAATATAATGTAACTGATGTTATTTACTTTCATTGGATTCCGTGTGAGCTTTACAATGTCATTCCCAGAGGTTTTTATTTTATTTTAACCATCAAGCATCTACAACTGGTGATCTCTGTTATGGTCCAGGCCAGAAATTCCAAGGTGTTTTGTGCAATTAGCCAAAGAACTAATTGACACATTTGATTTTGACTTGGGTGAGCATAATGTGATTTTTCCAGGTATGGTACAAAAGACCCACTAGCAAGCTGTTATCAAACAAAGTTTATTTAAGAAGACAGAATAAAGCAAAAAGAATTAGCATAATTTTCCCAATTACAACACTTAAACATGACAGTATTATTCTCGACAGCTAGCGCTCTCTGCTGTTCCAATTTTAAAGCAACATCATAGACATGTGCCCTTCTTCTATACCTTGTATACAAGTATCTTGCATGTCCACTATTCTATTAAAATGAAAGAATCTAAAAAATATATATTCAATTTGATCCAATCCAATCCCATTTGATTTCATACTCTGTATCAAACCCATTATTGTAACAATACAATTAGGGGAAGAAAATTAAAACATTAAAGCAAACAACATAACAAAAACGTCCACGCAAATACTTTATTACATAGATGCAGGTGGAAGCTTCCAACATTAGTTCCACAGCATTTTCTCTTTCATTCAATCTCAACATTTTAAACTGGGATGAAAATGAAACATTGAAAGAAAAGAAAGAGTCGACATCATTGTTCTTTCTTCCAAACTGCAATCAAACTGAAAAACAAAAGTAAATTCAAGAACTCTCAAACTGAAATTCTAAATGATTTAACACTTTCTCAGCCCCTTTGAAGTTACACCAAATGTAAAGCATTGCATTTATTTCCCGCAATAAATATTCGACAAGAACAATCAATGGCTTGAAGAACCTTTGCTCAAAATTTAATGCAAAAACAACTGCATACATTTACATGCAGCCAGGCCACACAAACACATTGAAATACAAAAACTACTCAAATATCAACTAAACCTCAGGTCTTCTCTCATCATTCTTTTCATCTTGCCAATTAATTTACACAATTTCCCGCGTAAGGTGAGAGAACATATTTCCTTTCTCTCAACACCACACTGCACACTTCACATCCTTCCTATAATGTGGCGACCAGAACTGCGCACAGTACTCCAGCTGTGGCCTCACCACAGTTATATACAACTCTATCAAGCCATCTCTGCTCTTGTAATCGAATGATAAAGGCGAGTATGCCATATGACTTTTTCACCACCCTATTAACCTGCCTTTCCGCCTTCAACGTTATATCAACAAACATGCCAAGATCTCTTTGCTCTTCGGAACGTCCCAGTGTCAGACCGTTCAGAGCACAATTGCTTGCCAAACCACTCCTTTCAAAGTGCATCATCTCAAACTAATCAGGGTTAAGTTCCATCTGCCTCTTATCTGCCCATTTGACCATCTTGTCTATATCTTCCTGTAACACAAGACAGTCAACCTCACTGTTAACTACCTGGCCAATATTTGTGTCATCGTTAACTTACTGATCCTAACCCCCACATAGTCATCTCTGTCACTTAAATGAATGATGAACAACAAGGGGCCCAGAGCGGATTCCTATGGTACGCCACTGGTCACTGGCCTCCAGTCACTAAAGTGGCTGGCCGTCACCACCCTCTGTCTCCTGCTGCTGAGACAATTATGAATCCTCCTTCTCAGGTCACTCTGTCTCCCGTGTGCATTACCCTTCTTAATACCACTCCCATGTTGGATTTTGTCAAAGACTTTGCTGAAATTCATGAAAACAACATCACCCGCACCTTATCTCATCCACACACTTGGCTACATGCTCCAAAATTCAATCAAATGTGTTAGGAAAAACTTCCCTCTGACAAAACCAGGCTGGCTATCCTGGATCAAACCTTGCCTCTCCAAATGGAGATAGATTCTCATTTTCAGAATTTTCTGCTGTAATTTCCCAGCCACAGACGTGAGACTCACTGGTTTGTAGTTCTCTAGCTTGTTTCTACAAGCTTCCTTAAATAGCGGGACCACATTAGCTGTTCACCAGTCCCTGACAGCTCACCAGTGGCCAGGGAGGAATTAAACATTTGAGTCAGAGCCCATGGAATTTCCTCACTTGCCTCCCACAACCTCCTGGGACACAATTCATCCTGATCTGCAGATCTGTCCACTTTTATGTCCACCAATACCTCCAATAGCTTGTCACTCCCTATGATATTTTTCTCGGGCCACACAGTCTCTCGCCCCGACTTCCATAACTACCTATTCATTCTCAGGGGTGAAATAGGAGTGAAATATTCGTTTGACACCCTACCAATGTCCTTTGCCTCCACCCACAGATTTCCCCCTTCGTCCCCAATGGGCCCTGCTCTTTCCATGGTTATCCTCTTCCCATTGATATACTTGTAGAATATCTTAGGGTTTACGCTATTTTACCAGCCAGAGCTTTCTCATATCCCCTCTTTGCTCTCCTTTCTCGTATCCCCTCTTTGCTCTACATCGTGCACTTTCTGTACTCCACTAATGCCTCCGCAGGCTTACTCCACTTATAATTGTTAAAAGCTTTTCTTTTCCTTTCCATTGAATCCTGAATGTCTCCCGTCATCCGTGGTTCTCTGCGTTTGTTACAAATTCCTATTACCATAGAGGGAACATGTTGGGCCTGGACTCTCCCCTTTTCATTTTTGCACAACCCCCACTGCTCTTCTCTAGATTTATCCACAAATAACTCATTCCAGTCCACCTTGGCCAGATGCTTCCTAATTTTGTTAAAATTCACTCTCCCCCAATCCAAAACCTTTGTCTGCAACTTGTCAACTTTCGTTCCCATAACAGATTTGAATTGGACCATGTCCTGGTCGCTATCACCAAAATGCTTACCCACCAATTCATCAACAACCTGTCCAGCTGCATTCTCCAGAATTATGTCCAGCACTGCGCCATCCCTTGTTGTATCCTCTCCATATTGAGCTGAGACGTTTTCTGACATACATTTTAAGACCGCTACTCCATCTAAGCCCGAAACATCATGGTTATCCCAATTAATGTTGGGAAAGTTGAAATCACCTAATATAGTAACGCTCTTATTATTTTTACACCCCTGTGCGAATTACACACATATATGCATTTCAATTTCGCGCGGACTATTTGGCGGTCTATAATAAACGCCGAGAAATGTTGCTGTCTCTTTTTTAAATCCTAATCTCTACCCATAAAACTTCATTTGATTCCCCCTCCAAGAAATCATCTCGCCTTACTGCAGAATGTGCCTGCTTAATTAATAATGCAATGCCTTCTCCTCTTTTACCTCCTCCTCTGTCTCGCCTGAAGTTTCTATAACCCGGGACGTTGAGCTGCCTATCCTTCCCCTCACTCAACCACGTCTCTGTGATGGCTATTATATCATAATTACATGTGTCAATCCTCACCCTTAACTCAAGCGTTTAACCTTTAATACTGCTGCCATTAAAGGCCCTCCAGTCTTGTCTTGCTCCCTTGAAACTGACTACCATTGTATTCCTTCTTGACCTGATTACTTTTCTACGTTATCTAGTGTCCCTATTCTGCCAACAGTCTGGGTCTCCTCGCCCTGCCAAACTAGTTTAAGCTCTTCTCAACAGCACGAGCAAAATCCACCAGCAAGGAATTTAGTCCCGCTCTGGTTCAGATGTAGACCCTGCCACTTGTACAGGTCCCCCCTCCCCGAGCAAAAAAAGTTATATGATATCTGCTGTCTGGACTATATGAGCTCTCTGTCTCAGGTTCTATATGGACATCCTAAGGTTTCAATTACATCAGTTGTGGCAGACGGTCGGCCCTAATTTAGGTGAATGGGTAAGGTGTAGGTTTTGTCACTGGCTTGCTCCAGGTCCTCTATTGCATCTCACTAATATCCACAGTCATGTCATCAGCTGCCTGGGGCCAAAAATCAGAAATCAACTTCCTGAACTTGTGTGATTTTCACCCCTTTCAAAGACACTGCACAAACCCGACTCGTTTGCCAAACTACTGGTCACTAACAACATTCCTCTAAATTTCCTTGCCCCTTTCCAAATTCCTCTGATTTCTTTAAATAAAAACATAACACACAACACACTGGCTAAGGTTCGAAACACGTTGAGCAAACTTTCCCAGCATTCTAATTCAGTTGCACTGAAAATGACGACTGGCGTTTTTTTGTCAATTACATTGTGGCCTTGCAAACCTCCAGGAAACGGAAGTAAGCAACGGATGAGTGACTGCAAAATCCGTTTGCTGCTGCAACGAATCCGGAATTCCATGTCAAAATAAGTGGCCTTTCTTTCCTTCCTGTGTAAATATCTGGCCTGACAATTTCCTGGAATGAAACGATTTTACTAAGTACCTGTGCATTTTGCAGGTTTCATGGTGTGTTCCTGTATTCTGTGTAGATCCACCTCACCCATAATTTAATCCAATCGCGCTAATCACAGGCACACATTTGGAAATGTATGTCTGCAACTAAATTCCAAACCATTAATGCAAATTGTAAACAGCAATCGATCCGAGTATACCACAGTCAGAGAGGGTGACTGCTATAAGAAGAATAAGTCTATGCCCAAATATATAACATCAAACCTCCAGACTATTGACATCTCAACATTCCATTTTATTCACTCTGGCTATTCTACCTTTGCACGGTGAGCGTGTTTTCATATACCTCAACAAAATACTACAGGAACAACATCCTATTTTTGCACTGGCCTCTTCACACTGACCACAATCAACGTTGAGTTCATTTTACATCATGAATCCGAGCCGTGTTTTGCTTACTTTGTTTTCTTGATGAAAATTATATTTTTTCCTTCATCCTTAATTCCTATGTTTTCTTCTTGGAATTATCTTATCCTGACATTCACGCATGACCTAGAAATACACTTTTTTAAAAGGTCACTACTTACAGCTCTACTTGGAGTTTTATGGTGAAATCATTTTCCTATTTATCTGTCCGATTCTATACAAGAACCATACGTTACCTTTAGCTCGTTCCTGTCCTTCTCCAGCATTTCACTTCTTCTAAGGTTATTACATTTTTGCATTTTCTCTGTTCTAATGGTTGGTCATTGAACTGAATTCTTAGCTCTCTTTCTGGTTCCTGTTTCAGAGTTAAACATTAGATATGTAAATCTTTGCTACTGCCATCTACGCGGAAGTTTGGGCAATGTTCCTGCCTGGCTTAGTATTCTGCATTCCATTGTGAAATGTTTTCATCTCTCCAGCCACGCACATAAGCCAGGTGTACCCTGCAAGCAGGTGGATTGTGTCCCTCTGGTTGTGGAGCGTCTGTCAATGGAACATCTGGAGACAGCGGTTTGCTCTTTGTTCCTGCGTAAACCTGGGATCAGGTAGACTTACAGTGATAATGCAAACGCAGAATTAAGCTTTCTAAACTGGAACTGATGCCTTCTTGCTGGTGTGATGGTACCAACCGTGTCTCGGACCTGCCGCACCATAACATGCCTTGGGGTAATGATTGAAATTTAACATCTGCAACCTTAAAGTACATTGTGAATCATTTCACAGCAATGCGTGCTGGCAATTCAGCTGCCAGATCATTTCTGACTCCATGTCAATCAGCACAATCCTTTTGCCATACAACACTGTGGGAAATATCCTCAGTTGGGAAGAGAGGAAATAAGGTTAACAAGGCCATTGCATGGCCACATTTACAAAAATACAACAGATCGAAGCATCTGCACTTGGGATTTTACTTGAGGAATCAGTAATCACATTCATCAGATGAGGGCTGGGGAATATGCAATTCAGTCTTCAGAAAGGGTCACTATTGCTCAGATAAACTTTGCACTCTTTCTGATAACAATGCAGTTCCTATAACGAGCGTTAATAATGTGACCTGCTCCCTGCAGTGATTTTTCTCAGTGCTGTTTCGTCAAAAGCACAGCTTAATTAGCGGAGACTGCATTGAATAAATTATTCAGCAGGGATGGTCCATCCCTCTGAGATTAAGACAAAATACGTCGATGCTGGAATCTGAAACGAAAGTAAAAATCCTTTGAACTCACAACTGGCCTGATAGCCTCTGCAGAGAGAGAATAGAGCCAGCGTTCCAAGACAGGATGGCACATCGTCAGAGCTGATGTCTATTCCCATGTGTCACCACATACGTCGGTGCATCCAAGAGTCTGGACTCACTGTTAAGGCTACCAATGAGCAACTTCTCCCAATTTTATGCAACTGTCTCATCACATCTTCGCATGTCTATACTGTCAGTGAGGCAGTAATTTCCCAGGAATGGAGGTCAACAATTTTGGGATATTTACTGTAAGGTAAGATCATGTGACTTTGTTGGAAGTAAAATATGTTATTGTGGTCCTGCCGGTTTCTGGCCTCCATCCCTCCCAGTTCAAAATCACGATGAAAAGATCCAAAATGGAAATGCAACACAGACCAGAGCTGATAAATGCAGCAAGTTTATTGTCATGATTGACAAAGCAGACGGACTGGAATCATTGGAAGTACAGAATCGAGCAGAGACTCAATGGCAGTGATTACATTCAATATCAGTCAGCGCTTAAGATCAGTGTGGTGGCACGGTGGCTCAGTGGTTCGCGCTGCTGTATCACAGCGCCAGGGAATATTCCGGGCTGGGTCACTGTCTCCATGGAGTTTAGACGTTCGCCCTGTCTCGACGTGGGTTTCCTGCGGGTGCTCCGGTTTCTTCCCAGAGTCCAAAGATGTGCGGGATAGGTGCATTGGCCATGTTGGTTTTGCCCTCAGTGAACCCAAACAGGCTCCGGAGTGCGGTGGCTCGGGATTTTCACAGCAACTTCATTGCAGTGTGAATGTAAGCCTATTTGTGGCTAATAAATAAACTTTAACTTTACCTCAGGTTCATCCTTCATTTATCTCTGTCTCATTCGGCCATGCAGCAATTGAAAAATAATGAACATTTCTGGGAAGTCTGAACTAAATCTGGTTTACATGGTTGTCTTCAGCATATCACTCTCTCCCGGTCACATTCAGGAAAACAAGAAAAAGAGCTATTGTTGAACCTGCTGATCAGTACATATCAAAGGCCAAGTCTGCTATCACAGATGGACTCTTGAACTGTGCACATTGCTAAAGGTGTGCGCTGACCAAGGCATATGTGGAGCTTAACTGCATATTTCTTCAACGGTGTGCTCTAACCCAGGTTAGACATAGCAATGGATTGTACTCGCAGTGCTGTCTCGCGCAGGAATATGGAGCGCAAACAATACAGCCTCGATCAGGTGTTGCTTTAAGCAATTTATGCTGAGTTAAAAATTATGGGCAGTGTCCAATGTATAATCTATTCGAAGTCTATGGAGCCAAGAACAGTGCACACTTATTCCATTGTGGTCTAACCGAGTAATCACTTGTCCAGTCTTCTCCCATTTTATTCCAGTGATGCACTATGAGTACCAGAGCAATTTAGAACTGCTACGGTGGTCTGAAGGTATGGAAAGGTTACAAGTTGCCTCAAATTAGTTTCATAAAATAAAACACTGAGCGAGGTAAACTCATGTTAGGGACAGCTGACTGAACTTTCCGAAAAAAAATGTTTTTGAAGACTGTATTACATGAGAAATTGGGCAGGTTTAACAAGTGAATTCCCCAAACTTTCGTACAGACAGGTGAAGTCGCAGATGCCAGTGGTCGATTGGAGAAACGTTTGGAAGTCCCAGACCAGAATTGGAGGAGCACGGGTGTCTCGATGTGTTTTTGGGCTGGGAGAGATAACAGAAGTAAGGCAAGGCCATGAAAGAACTTGAAATCATGTTACAAGATAACAACAATTTACACTTGCGGCCGGAGTTCGGAGCAACAAGCATCAAAGGCTTTCAAGAAAGTTTGGAAACTAAGATTGTGAGCTTGTCATTCGGAAGTGTTCAAAATGTTACTGAAACATAATGGGCTGAGGGGGATAACAGACGCACCAATCCTGAAGCGATTGAATATTAGGACGGACTGAAGGGATGAATGTTCTTCACATTTTCCAATTCATGTTTCTGTGGATTGTTTACCGAGAACGGTACTGATCTCCGAATAAAAGCCTTGCACTGTCAATTCCATCAGAAGTGACGGGCTGCACCAGGAATGAGATCCCAAGGTGCAACCGAAGAACTTTTTTCATTCTTTACTGATCTGTTCAGAGTCATAGTGAAATTAATGCTGCAAGGAGGTTCTTTAGCTGTCCGCACATATTTTCTATGTTAATCATCACAGCCAAACAAAAGATTATGTTGAAACATTAAAGACACCGTTTCCTGAAATGAACAGACACTGGAATCAAAGTCTAAAATTAATCTGTGGAGAGATTGAAGCGTGCAATGGTTGTCCAGTATAGGTTAGAGGAATTCTTGATTATTCTGTCTGCAATAATCCTTCTGTGGAGAGGGATGTCATATAGAGCCATTGCGTGACAAGGCAGTAGAGGTATTGGCGGGTTAAAAAATGGACATATCTCCATGTCTGGATGAACTAAGTTCCACGCTGTTGTGGGAGGCTCGGAAGGAAACTGCAGGGGGTCTGACCCATTTTTAAAAAATTCCTCTCTTTGCACCGGGACGTGTCAAAGGACTGGAGAACAGCTAATGTGGTCCCAATATTCAAGAAAGTTTGTAGAGACAAATCAGGGAACTGCAGACCAATGAGCCTCACATCTGTGTTTGGGAAACTATTAGAGAAGGTTCCGAAGGACAAAACCTATCTCCATTTCCATCGGCAAGGATTGATCACGGATGTTCGGCATGGAGTTTTCAGAGGAAGTGCATGCCTAACATACTTGACTGAAATGTTTGAGCATGTAACGAAGTGTGTGAATGAGGGTAGTGCGTTAGATGCGGTTTACATGGATTTCAGCAGAGCCTTTGACAAGGTCGCTCATGGGAGACTTATTAAGAAGGCCGATGCACATGGTATACAGGGTGATCTGATAATGTGGATTCATAATTGGCTTAACGGTAGGAGACAGAGGGCGGTTACAGACGTTGCAGCTTTAGTGACTGGAAGGCCAGTGACCAGTGGCATACCACAGGGATCTGTGCTGGGCCCCCTTTTGGTCGTCACTTACATAAGTGAGATAGATGACTATCTGGGGGATAGGATCAGTAAGTTTGTCGATGGCACAAAGGTTGGCCAGGTGGTTAATCGCGAGGTTGAGCATTTTAGGTTACAGGAAGATATAGACAAGACGGTCAAATGGACGGATAAATGGCAGATGGAATTTTACCCTGAATGTGTGCGGCGATGCACTTTAAAAGAAGTAATTTGACAGGGAAATATACTGTGAAAGGTCCGACACCGGGATGTTCTGAACAACAAAGGGACCTTGGCGAATTTGTCCATAGATCCTTGAAGGCGGAAAGGAAAGTTAATAGGGTCGTGAAAATGGTATGTGGCACACTCGCCTTTATTACTCGGGGTATGTAGTACAAAAGCAGAGAGGTCATGATGGCGTTGAATGGAACTTTGTGAGGTCACAGCTGGAGCACTGTGTGCAGTTCTGGTCGTCACATTATACGAAAGACGTGAAGGCACTGGAGGGGTTGCACAGGAGATTTATCTGGATGTTGCCTGGGATGGACCATTTAGAAAATAAGAGCAAAAAACAAAAAACAAAGAACAATACAGCACAGGAACAGGCCCTTCGGCCCTCCAAGCCCGCGCCGCTCCCTGGTCCCAACGAGACCATTCTTTTGTATCCCTCCATTCCCACTCCGTTCATGTGGCTATCTAGATAAGTCTTAAACGTTCCCAGTGTGTCTCCCTCCACCACCTTGCCCGGCAGCGCATTCCAGGCCCCCACCTCCCTCTGTGTAAAATACGTCCTTCTGATATCTGTGTTAAACCTCACCCGCCCCCCCCCCTCACCTTGAACCTATGACCCCTCGTGAACGTCACCACCGACCTGGGAAAAAGCTTCCCACCGTTCACCCTATCTATGCCTTTCATAATTTTATACACCTCTATTAGGTCACCCCTCATCCTCCGTCTTTCCAGTGAGAACAACCCCAGTTTACCAAATTTCTCCTCATAACGAAGCCCTCCCATACCAGGCAACATCCTGGTAAACTTCCTCTGCACTCTCTCTAAAGCCTCCACGTCCTTCTGGTAGTGTGGCGACCAGAACTGGGCGCAGTATTCCAAATGCGGCCGAACCAACGTTCCATACAACTGCAACATCAGACCCCAACTTTTATACTCTATGCCCCGTCCTCTAAAGGCAAGCATGCCATATGCCTTATTCACTACCTTCTCCACCTGTGACGTCACCTTCAAGGATCTGTGGACTTGCATACCCAGGTCCCTCTACGTATCTACGCCCTTTATGGTTCTGCCATTTATCGTATAGCTCCCCCGTACGTTAGTTCTACCAAAATGCATCACTTCGCATTAATCTGGATTGAACTCCATCTGCCATTTCTTTGCCCAAATTTCCAGCCTATCTATATCCTTCTGTAGCCTCTGACAATGTTCCTCACTATCTGCAAGTCCAGCCATTTTTCTGTCGTTTGCAAACTTACCGATCACCCCAGTGACACCTTCTTCCAGATCGTTTATGTAAATCACAAACAGCAGAGGTCCCAATACAGAGCCCTGCGGAACACCACTAGTCACAGGCCTCCAGCCGGAAAAAGACCCTTCCACTACCACCCTCTGTCTTCTGTGACCAAGCCAGTTCTCCACCCATCTAGCCACCTCCCCCTTTATCCCATGAGATCCAACCTTTTGCACCTACCTACCATGAGGGACTTTGTCAAACGCTTTACTAAAGTCCATATAGACGACATCCACGGCCCTTCTCTCGTCAACCATTCTGGTCACTTCTTCAAAAAACTCCACCAGGTTAGTGAGGCAGGACCTCCCTCTCACAAAACTTTATTTTAAGTTATAAAGAGAGGTTGGATAGGTTTGAGTTGTTCTCGTTGGAGCAAAGAAGACTGAGGGGCGACCTGATTGAGGTGTTCATGATTATGAGGGGCATGGGCAGGGTGAATAGTGAACAGCCGTTTCCCTTCGTTGCACCGTCAGTTACGAGGGGACACAAGTTAAAAGTGAGGGGTGGGAGGTTTAGGGAGGATTTGAAGAAACAACATTTTACTCAGAGGGTGATGACAGTCTGGAACGCACTTCCCAGGAGGTTGGTGGAGGCGAGATGCCTCACATCGTTTAAAAAGTACCTGGATGAGTACTTGGCACGCCATAACATTCAAGGCTTTGGGCCAAGTGCTGGCAAGAGAGATTAGGTGGGCAGGTCAGGGTCTTTCACGCGTCGGTGCAGACACGATGGGCCAAAGGGCCTCTTCTGCAGTGTGTGATTCTGTGACTCTGGTTCTGCGATTCTGTGATCCTATAAAATAATAAGGATGCACTGGCAAATGGCAGAGGAGGAAAACAAATATTCTGTCTTCAAGGTAGAGCACAGGAATATCATTCCAAAAATAATAAATATTCAAGATGAAAATGTGGGGTAGGAATTTTTTACAATAATGACCACTGGTGAAAAAATGTACTGGGGAAAAAGAAGGGATTGCAGGCAGACACATCCCCTGGCATGATGTTTTATAACTCCGGCGGATTCTGCTCCTAATATCGCAAAGTATTGTCAAGCACCAGATCGACATTCTATTTTTCAATTTGCACGCGAATAAACTGGGGAAAAGACGGGATAGTTCCGTTCATGTTCATCATGTCACATCGATCAGCATCTCATTGAATGGCGGAATAAACTCGATGGACCGAATGAACGAAGTTTGCTGCTATGTTCTATGGCCTTATTGGTTCCTCGGTGCCTGTGTGGGCAATGCACTCGTGCTGATCAGGATATAACTGCAGCAACTGTGTATTGTTACCTTAAATACAACTTCTAAATTATTTTAGCATAACAAGAAGTTGTACATGCGAATCAGCTGGGCTGGTGATAGTTAGGGTCAAGCGAGTCACTTCCTTTCTTTTGTTTCACCTGATGTCTCGAAAGATCATAGAGTCTGAAGTAAAAGTTGAGGCGGCACAGGACAGGTCCCGCACCATTAAATGTCACTGTACAGTCACCTTGTGTAAGCGGCAAAATCGTCCCATTGTGTGCCTCCTGGCTGTTCCTTTAATATGCCAACTTATGTTTTGTTCCCTTTTCCATAGCTCATTCATTATAGTCCCTTTAATTTGTTGATGGAATTCCAATTGAAAAGGTTACTATTGAATGTCTTCCCTTTTCCTTGCAGGCAGAAAGACTTGCTTGCAATAACTTGCAGTGTTAAAGGTAAATCTCATCAGCTAATCTACCTGTCAGTCATTTTCAGAGTGATTCCGCTGCATTTTTATTCTTTCAAGGGATGCGGACATGGCTAAAATAGCCAGCAACTCCGGAATACAATGGCCCTGAGACTATCTTGGCCATGTTAGAGGGAGTTTGTGTGTCAACCAGTTTGACGTCTGTCCAGAATCGCATGTAGGGCAGCAGAGCAAACTGGACAAAAGTCAATACGCCAACAGCATGAGCAACGTAAATTACCTTTTCACAAAACTAATGATATGTTCATGGTCCGTAATATAGAGAGTACCTTTCAATTGAGAGTTGTACCGGTTGAATTTTAAATACAACATCCACGATTGATTTTAAATGACATCCCAGGAGCAAAAACATAGACCTCTGGATTGCTAATGCACTGATACTCCCAAAATATCACCATTCCCAGGTGTAACCGAACATCCCACATTATAACATTTCAAATCGTTGTCTGAAGAAGTTGGAGCTTTGTCTCCTCTGCACTGGAAGAATATTCATCCATTGACCAATATAACTCACAGCGATTCGCCGGGCACTCTGCCATTGGTGTGCGTGGGAGTTTCTAATAAAATCTGCAATTTAACATTTCAGCGCCTGTGGGAGGGCGTGGCGGGGGTGGGGCAGGAGGGGGGGGGGGGGGGTAGGGGGGAGAGGGGAAGGGGGGGGGGGATGCGTTAAGCGCTTCATTTATTGTTTTAGAGCATATTTCTCTCTCTTTCCTTTAATCATTCATCAATCTCTCTCTGTTCCTGTTTCTGCCATTATCTGCCGAACTGCCTGTCTATCTACCTATCATCTCTCTCTTTTCTCTGTGTATGCATCAATCTGTATCACTGGCTCTCGCTTCCTGTTTACCTCTCACCCTCTTCAATTGTAAGCGGAATAGATGAGCATTTATCTGGCCACAAAGGTGACTCCAGGATGGTGTGTCGCCTCTCTGGTGCTCGGGTCAAGGATGTCTTGGAGTGGCTGCAGGACATTTGGAAGGGTGAACAGCCAGTGAACGTGGCACTCAATGGTACAAAATACATAGGTAAAATAAAACGGGGTGAGGTCTTAAAAGTAGCATATAGCTGTTTGGAAGAAGATTGAAAAGTCGGACCTCAAGGTCGTGATTTTAGGATTATCACCAGTGGTATTCTGAGTCGAAGTAGCATGAAATATTGGATTAACACATGGCAGACGGGATCGTGTGGTGGGTGGGTTACAGATTTCAGAGGCTTTAGAACAGTTTCTGGCGGAGGTGGGGCCAGTATAAACTGGTCCAGTTATGTCTGAGCAGGACTGGCTCTGATGCCCTCGGGAATGTATTTCCTATTGTCGTTGTTTAGGGTTTGCTATGAAATGGCAGGGGGGAAGGGAACCGCCTCGTGCTATTCGGAGTAGAAGTAGCATGATATTTTGGATGAACACGTGGCAGATGGGATCGTGTGAGGGGCCGGATAGAGATTTCTGAGGCATTAGGACAGGTTCTGGCGGAGGTGGGGCCAGTATAAACGGGACGAATTACACTTGAGCAGGACTCGCTCTAATGCCCTATGGAATGTACTTAGTTTTGTCGTTAGAACCATAGAACCATAGAACATGACAGCACAGAAACAGGACTTTTGGCCCTTCTTGGCTGTGCCGAACCAGTTTTCTGCCTCGTCCCACTGACCTGCACCTGGACCATATCCCTCCACACCCCTCTCCTCCATGTACCTGTCCAAGTTTTTCTTCAATGTTAAAAGCATTCACCACTTCATCTGTCAGCTCATTCCACACTCCCACTACTGTCTGTGTGAAGAAGCCCCTCCCCCCTAATATTCCCTTTAAACTTTTCCACTTTCACCCGTAACCCATGTCCTCGAGTGTTTTTCTCCTCGAGCCTCAGTGGAAAAAGCCTGCTTGCATTCACTCGATCAAAACCCATCATAATTTTATACACCTCAATCAAATCTCCCCTCATTCTTCTACGCTCCAGGGAATAAAGTCCTAACCTATTCAACCTTTCTCTGTACCTCAGCTCCTCAAGTCCTGGCAACATCCTTGTAAACCTTCTCTGCACTCTTTCAACCTTATTAATATCCTTCTTGTCATTAGGTGACCAACACTGCACACAATACTCTAAATTCGGCCTCACCCATGTCATACAAAACCTCACCATAACATTCCACCTCTTATACTCAGTTTCTTGATTTATAAAGGCAAATGTACCAAAAGCACACTTTGCGACCCCATCTACCTAATACGCCACTTTCAGGGAATTATGTATCTGTCTTCGCAGATCCCTCTGTTCTACTGCACTCTTCAGCGTCCTACCATTTATCTTGTATGTTCTACCCTCGTTTGGCTTTCCAAAGTGCAATACCTCACACTTGTTTGCATTAAACTCCATCTGCCATTTTTCAGCCCATTTTCCTAGCCGGTCCAAAACCCTCTGCAAGCTTTGAAAACCTTCCTCACTGTCCACTATACCTCCAATCTTTGTATCATCAGCAAATTTGCTGATCCAATTGACCCCACTATCATCCAAATCATTGGTATAGATGAACGACCAACAATGGACCCAGCACTGATCCCTGTGGCACACGACTAGTCACAGGCCTCCACTCAGAGATGCAATCCTCCACTACCGCTCTCTGGGTTCTTCCATTGTGCCAATGTCTAATCCAATTTACTACCTCTCCATGTACACCTCGCGACTGAACCTTCCTAACTAACCTCCCATGCGGGAGGTTAAGAGTTTGAAATGAATTGGCAGGGGGGGGTGGGACCTATGCAGCGAGCCAGGCGAGGGGAAAATAAGAAAAAAGACAAATATAGAAAGTGGAAATGAAAAGTAATCGGAAGAGAAAACAAGGCTCAATTCCCAGATCTGTAACAATAGTGATGGGCCCAGTCCTGATGTTGTATCCAGTTCCCAATCCTTTGCAACAATGCAAGGCACTGTCACTGTTCTGTTACCATAGACCCAGACTCTGTTATCCTTTTATAGTGACAGACCCAATCCTTATTCTGTTCCCACAGAAATAACGATGTCCTTGTAAACTTACCATATTGACAGGCACGGTGCCGGTTATGTTATCAGTGTCAGATCAAGTCCCTGCACTGTTATCAAAGCGAAATGCCCAGTCCCTCCTCTTATACCATATTGTTCGTCCAAATCCTTGTTATGTTTTTGCACTGCCAGACACAGGCCCTGTCCTGACGCAATAGCAATAGACCGAGTCCCTGCACTGTTACCAATGCGACAGGCACAGATGTTGTTTCCTTTTTTCAGAATGGATTGTCTCTGTCCCTGTTCTGCCCTCATAGCGACGGATCTCCCTGTCCTCTCAATATATTTAGCATGAATCGGCAATGTTTTCTTGCCATATTCAAATGTTCAGTTCCCAATTAGTTAACATATTGACGTGTGTACGACCTGACCACTTCTCATCTTAAAAGGCAGATTCCCTCATATGTATCAAATTTACAGACACATTCACTGACAAGTTAACACCGTGACAGGCCCAATCAGTGATGTGTTACTATAGGAACAAGCCCATTAAGTGATCATTTAAAACAGGGAATGCCCAGTTCCTGATCTGTTAACATAATCAGGTGTGAGGTCCTTATATTTGAAGGCAGCAAGAGGCCAAGTCGCTGATCTGTAAGCATACTTACTTTCCCAGTCCCTGATCCTCTTTACACAGTGACAGGCCCAGTTCCTAATTTGTTACCATAATAACAGCAGCAGCCACTGATCAGTTACAGCAGTGACAGTCTCATTTCCGGATCTGTTCCCACAGCAACAGGCCCAGTATCCGGACTGTTTCATCGTCACAGGCCCAGTCCTTGATCTCTCTCCACAATGGCAGACAGAAACCCCTGATGCATTTAATGGCTACATGTCCAGCTTCTGCTCTGGCAGAATAAAGGCTGCTGCAGCTTCTGCTTGATTCACATAGTGGGAGGTCCAGCAAATTGATTTATTCACAGAGTGATCTGAATTCACCCTGATCGACTATAACCACAAGTCTGGCCCTGTTGTGTTGCCACAGTGAATTGCTTACCACGAATTGTTACCATTGAGAAAGTCACCGATCTGTTACGACAAGGCAGATGCAGCCACTGATCCTTGATCATATTCAAGACAGCCTGTCTGATAATACATATATAGACATTCCCATTTTTGATGTTTTAGCATTGTGAAAGCTTCTTCTCCACAACCCAACCCACATCCACAGTGGTAAGTGGTAATGTTCCAACTATATAAGCGAAGAAACAGGGATTGGCTGATTGGGACTGTGAAAACAAGTAACAAATTTTGGATAATTTGAATCAGTGAGACAGTTATTATGATCTATAAAATAATCGCAATATTGGCGTTAGAAGATATAACACCACATTTTTCAACTGCTCTCTGAACATAGTCTGGGTCACGGCATAAATACATGTGTTTGTGCAGCAGCTCAAGAGTTGTAGCGTGCAGCCGATTTCCATGACAAACCAATTCAGAAATAATGAAACATACCCCATCCACCACATCCGTTTCCATATACAAAAAAACATTAACGTTGACCACAACAAAATGAAGTTGGCGGAGATAACAAACAGTAAAATGATGGATTTCCTTCGGCTCTCCATTTCTGGATCTTTGTGACTCTCCCCACTATTGTCATCCCGGAGTCTCTTGCGGGCTCTGCTGGTAACTAAAATGTGTCGAACGGTAAAGACATTCAGCAGCAGAATCAGAACAAATGGGACTGCTGGGGTTAGAATGTGATGGAGGAACTCAATTATTCCCCACATTCGAGACTCCATAACAGCATAATCGAAGCCACAAAACCAAGGGCTGTTCACCAGCCTATACTCATCCGTAACCATAAAGTACCAGAAAATGTTCTTCAGACTGCTCAGAGCAATCACTGTTCCGAGAACCACAGCTGCTGTTTTCTCACTGCAATATTTACTTTTCAGCTTTGGGCAGCAAATGGCCACAAACCGATCAAAGGTGAAAGTCACAGTGAACCAGACAGAACAGTCAGTGGCTGCAAAAAGCAGGACGGCGTGGATATTGCAAACAGGAATGGACTTCAGGAAATAAAACGCTTTTGAATAAACAATCGGAATGTGTCTCCATATCACATCGAGGAGAATAATCAATAGATCCGTCATGGCCATGGTCACCAGATAGCAAGTGACACATTTGGAGAGCCCACATTTTTGACGGGAAAGAATCACGATCGTCACAAGATTCACTGTTCGAAAAGGAAATAAATGTCAACGTTATGGTGTGCCTCAGGGGTTGGTGCTGGGACTACAAATTTTCAAAATATACATTAACAATTTGGAAGAACGAATTGAGGGCACTGTTGCTCAGTTTGATTTAAAGATTTGTAGAGGGACAGGTAGTATTGAGGAAGCAGGGAGGACGCAGAAGGATTTTGACAGGTTAGGAGAGTGGGTAAAGAAGTGGCAGATGGAATACAATGAGGAAAATTGTGAGGTGTGCAATTTGGAAGGAGGAATGGAGGCATAGACTATTTTCTAAGTGGTGAACTGCTTCGGAAATCTGAAGCACAAAGGGACTTGGAAGTCCTTCTTCAATATTCTCTTCAGGTTAACGTGCACGTTCAGTCGACAGTGAGGAAGACAAATGCAATGTTAGCATTCATGCAGACAGGGTATAATACAAGAGCAGGGATGTACTTCTGAGGTTTTACAAGGCTCTGGTCAGACCCCATTTGGAGTATTGTGAGCAGTCTTGGGCCCCGTGTCTAAGGAAGGATGTGCTGGCCTTTGCAAGAATGATCCCTGGAAGGAAGAGCTTGGATTAGCAATGGTTGAGGACTCTGGATCTGTACTCGTTGGAGTTGGACGATGAGGGGGTTTGTCTTGAAACTTACAGGATACTGCGAGACCTTGGTTGAGTGGATGAGGAGAAGTTGTTTCCACTAGTCGGAAAAATTTGAACCAGAGGGCACAAGCTCAGACTGAAGGACCTATCCTTTAAAACAGAGGTGAGGACGATTTTCTTCAGCCACAGAGTGGTGTATCAATGGAACTCTTTGCCGCAGAAGGCTTGGAGGCCAGGTCATCAATTGTCTTTAAGACAGACATAGATAGGTTATTGATTAATAAAGGGACCAGGGGTCATGGGGAAAAGGCAGCAGAACGGGGATGAGAAAAACATCAGCCATGATTGAATTGCGGAGCAGACTCGATGGGCCGAGTGGCTTAATTCTGCTCCTGTATCTTATGGTCTTATGGTCTTACTGACTTGGTGAGAGGTTTTTGCATTCTGCCAACCTACCCTTTAAAAAGGACCATCAACTATTAACAGCCGATCAGATTTGAATTTGATAGAGTTGACAGCATCAAACCAATCATGGTGTCAGAAAATTGTGAGGTCATAGCAGATAATAAGAACAAATAGAAACATTTCAAGAGAAAATCTTGGAAGAACATCTCCAGAGGCCAGGTCAGCCAGTCAGAAAATCGAGCACTCATCTCCAGAACAGATCTCCACCTGTGCCAGTTTAAATATCTCTTGAGAGAATTATCCTGCCAGAAGTATACTGAGTCAGACCGACCTTACAGATATTGGACAACAACCAAATAACTCCAGAACTTCCAAACACAATCAGGCCTGGTTAATTGTATTTTTTGAGCTCGACTAAATTGCTATTATTATTGTTTTGGTGATGAATTTTCCTTTCGTTATTCGAACAGCATTTCTGTTCAAACGTCTGTTAGTTAATATGTAACGTGTTTTGTTAAAGTTCCTGATTATTTAAATATAATACCTTGTTAATTATTCACTCAAAGGGACTGTCAAGCCTTTACAGTAATGAACCTCTAAACATTATTTTAGAACAGTTCACACCTTCCCAAACAAATTTAACCAATGATGAAGCGAGGTAAAGGCGATTAACCTCTGTGTCCTAACAATGAATATGTTACCGTCGCCTATTTGTTTACGTATCAATATGGTGAAGCTGTGTCATGACCGAATAATGACAGACGATCCTCACCATAGTGTGAGGTTGCAGGTCGTGTTGACGGAGGTACCACATCTCTGCGCAAAAAGTGATTATTGCAACTTAAAAGTCGCACTCTGTGGTCCTGGTGAACTGTAAGTTGTTAACTATTTTATAAATCATGATAGATGAGGCAGAAATCACATGATTTCCCTCTTTCAACCTCTTCCCCTTTCTGCAGTAACTGCTTCATTTATTCTAGTTGTTACAACTCCATATAGCTAGAGTCCTGAAAACTAGTCCAGAGTTGCATCACGAAATATGTTTCACAGTCCGAATACTACAGCTCAAAACACAAACCTAAAATCCCATTCACAACACCGACACTAACTGCCCAGCAACAACGTTTAGTCAGCAGCCCCACACACATGGTCAAGTCTCTAAATGTTAATCATAATCTTCATCTCTCACTTCTACTCACTGGCTACAATCTGGTGAATCTCTGCAAACTCGTAGTTCATATTTCTCATCGTAAATTTACTGTAATGCTCTTTCAACAATAAATGCTGACACAGTAGTTTAAAACATTTTCAGCATCTCAGCATTGCCTCAGCATTCCCTCCTGTAATATATACAGTTTGTTCTCCCATCATCTAAAGAAAGATATATTGGAGATGGTCCAGACAAATATCACCAAGTTGATGCCAGTGTGTTGGGATCACACGGGCTGTTGGTTATCAATGTTTGAAATTGGACGGCGACCAGGACAACCTTAAAATCAGCGAGTTTGTTTTTGAAGGACACACATATAGGTGTTTGTGGAGCCGCTGTCCTAAGGCAGAGATGGGATGGGTGACATAACGGAGCCGGTTTAGGTAGCACTGCAGATGAAGTTTCGGAATCGGCTGAGAGTTAAATGGGAGCATGGAGATTGTGAGTAATCTGGTGCAGAACACAAGTTAAGGTGAGATGAGAGGGGAACCAACGATACCGAGCACTGTTGATCAGCGGAACTGAATAAGTGATTTAAACCTTTTCGAAATGGAATGTTAAAAATAGCGAAGTGAAACATATTTTATATACTTAGCAACATTAAATGAGACCTACCAGGAACACCGACAATAGCTAGGATTGGATAGTAACCCGCTTGAATAACTTTAAGTAAGTATTCGATCCGGTCAACATTTGACATCAAATCATAAAACACTGAGAGCATGAAAAGTGCATCAGACAATGACCTCCCCATTGTTGTAACATTCCAGTCTATTTTTCTCAGATTCGAATCCATCGTTATAACATTCCACTCTATTGTGCTCAGGTTCCAATCCATTGTTGTCACATTCCACTCTACTGTTCTCAGAATCTGGTGCATTGACTTATTTTTCCAATCAATTGTTCTGGTATTCTGGCTCATTGTATTGACATTCCAATTCCTTGTCTGAAAATTCTTCCCGATTGTTGCACCTTTCTGGTCAAATGAATTCAGAATCTGATCTGTTGATTCAACATTTTCATATTCTGGTATCAGAACATTATCCTTATTTCTTTCCCTGGTGTCAGCGATCCCTGCCCGTGTAAAAGTCGATACTTCTGCTGACACTGTGGCTTGAAAAATAAATGAGTCCTTTATGAAGAGATTAGGGAAGTCCTCATGTGACACAGTCGCAATCCATGGAGACTGACATGAAGTTCAGTTTCTGACCAAACAAGTTCGCTTAACCCTTTGAAATATTCAATATGTGGACACCATGCTCAGAATGAGCAATCAGATTGTTCTCAGCCTGGCTGACCACTGGTGGTCCATAAAAGGCAAAAGTTCCACAGCTTTTCTCTGGACTGGTTTTCTTGTCATCGATCGACAGTACTTTGTCCAAGTCGCTCTGAATCTTTAGATGCACTGCATTCGTATTTTCCTGGATATTTGAAAATCTGGGACAGATTTGCCCAGCACATCTCAGCAAATAGGTGATAATTTAAAAAATTCGGACTGATCGGACAGTTGGCAGTGAGAGTTGCTCTACAAGAGTGATAAATATTGAACTGACTTCGAATTTCTTAGTAAGTACATAATAAGCCCCTTGTGGCTGAATATTGTTGTGCAGCCACAAATGACGCACAAACACTCATGGATTTGAGCAGCTTCGTCTACTCCAAATCTATCCCCGAGAGCTCAATTTTAGTGATAAACAATGTGCTGGACTGTGCCCTCCGATTGGAGACTGAGTATGACCTTCAGAAGGACTGTGGGATGCGAATTGCTAACAAGGTGGTGATGGGAAATGGACGTCTGCAACAGCTGGAATGGAATGGGCGAGTTCAAGTAGGTTGAGACCCCTTGTCGCCTACCTCACCTACTGTTGAAGGCCAATGTTACTCGGTGTATTATTCAGGACTCCAACTATTCTTTCAGCAGTGGCACTGGCTAATTACGTGGTTCTCTCATCGAATTCTACCCGGGACTCCTGTCATCTGGTCGGACAAAGTGACATTTTGGCAAATTGCCGTGCATATAAGCTGCCCATACAATTTACATGCCAATATTTTTTGTCTTCACTTCCTGCTTTCGTTATGGCGAAACTTGGATCTGACTGAGAAAATAGACACTGTAAAGAGGAGGCGATGGATGCACTTTGTTTTATTCACATTATCGAGGCAACAGTGGGACAGGGGTCAGGTGTTGTGTGATCCACACTATCAGGCAGACTCTGCATTACAGTCTGCCTCTGTCAGAAGTTCAGCCGTTCCCGCCAGCGGAATGTAATCGCGTTTTTGAACACATTTTAGTTTGCAGCATTTATAAAACCAGAAGCATCTCCCACGTAACCCGTCCTCGTTCCGATGACGTGGACCCATCCTGCATTTCCCCCGCAGCCTGTCACATCCAGAAAATAGCACCTGGGAAAAAGAAGTGTGCATTAAATTCACCCGCCAGGACCCCCTGCCACGCAGATGTGATCTCAGCAAGATAAATGCACTGCCTTGTTCTGCAATCTTTTTAAATGAGGGACGTGGAGATCAGAACAGTGCTCTGAGCTGCTATCGTGTTTCAGCGATGTTAAGGGAGGGCGGAACTCTGCACTGTGCAGCAATCGTGGTTCAATGAGGTTTATGAAGACCAGAACAGTGCAGAGTGCTCCGATCATGTTTCAAATGAACATTAGAATATCATAAATGCGCACTACCCTCCAACACATTGTCAGTTAGTTTTCTGGATACCAAATATGCGCATTGTGCTCCAATTGTTATTAAATGAGGTTTATGGAGACCAATACTGCACACTCTACTCATGGTGCCTTCTCCCCATCTTCTGCCATAAGATGGACTGCGAGCAACAAGAACATATCAAATGTTATATATTAATTAGGATACTGGGAGGTATCTTTCTGTTCGAACTACTTACTTTATGAATCTGTGCAACACTACACGGAAATGTAAAATGGACCCAATATTTTTTTTGAAAGGTGGTTTAAAATGTTAAATACCAGTTGGGTACTTGGATTTTATATGAAGATTCTCCGCCATCAGTTTCGACATGTGCTCCTACCAATTTACTGGTGTGAGGTGCAATAACCTCCGTATAAAAACATTGCAGTCACTCCTCCATCGGCAGTGACGGGCTGTACCAGCAGCAGGACGCCCAGGACGAGAAGCACTGTTTTTTCTTCTTCCATTCAGTTCCAGAGTCAGGATGTGACATCTGGGGTAAATAAGACTTTGATATGAATTCAATGATATTTCTAGTTACTGACCATGGACCACGCACGCACAAGACGGTGAGGATAAGTTCCTCCTTTAACTGGTTAAATGGTCATCCGACGAATTGAGAAGAACTGAACGTAGAATCAAATATTAAACGAAGGTTAAACGTTTACCTAAACCATAAGAAGTTGATTGAAGTGGGGAAGATTAAAGGATATCACATATTGTACTCACAAGAAGTGCCAGACAGGAGACAAGGAGGCCAGTATGTCCATCGTATCTGTACAGGCACCTGAAAAACACGGATGGAATTTCCATGCCTCTCTCTTCTCTTCCACCTATTAAAGTGTTTTTTTTAAATTTCAATCATTTAACAAGATTCACTTTTGCAAATCACTATTGAATCTGACTCGGCCACACATTCTGGTGGCAAATCCATTATCACCTGAACTGGTCAGAAAATAATTTCTTCTGATCTCTCATCTAAACTTTCGATTATTATCTTTAATGTGTTTCGAGCGGTTATGAGATGTCCCAGCCACAATGAGGATCCTGCGGCCGCAAGATTGAAGAAGGAAATGAAAATTATCCTGATGACCCTGGCCCAGGCATGTCCCTGATTCACCAATGTTCCTATAACAGGTTGTCCTTTCGGTGTAACATTGTTATCGGTTAGAGCTGCTGTAAGAAAATGGGCTTTCATGTACCCGACATTCCAGAATTCCAGGCCTTCAACATTATTTAATTGAAATTAATTTAAACATTCAGAGGATGCGTAAAGTCTTTGAGAAATAGTTGTTGAGTGTTTACTTGACCAATTCGCCGCTGCCATTCATCTTTGCATTAACGTTCATATTTTTAGCTTATCTTTCTTCCTGCATCTACATCTATCTGTATAAGGAGACTTTGTCTGCTTATCTATTTAATTCTACTTACATCATGTATACCAATATCCCTGCCCTCCCTCTCTCTTTCTCAGGCTCCCTTTGTTGCTATCTCCTTCCATCTCTCCCTCGCTGTTTTCTTTCTTCTCTTCCCAAGATCTCAATCCATCTCCGTCTCTCTCTCTCTCTTTCTCTTACATACACACTTCCTCCATCTCTCTCTCGTAGGTTCTTCCCCTTATCATAGAAACATAACAATTACAGTGGATCCTGAGGTAAATTTTCACCTCGTATCAGTGCTTTCTCCCAGCCAGAGTAACTCACTGAGTGTGACAGCTGCCTTTTCAATGCAACCCCACTTATTCTCTGTCTTCAAATAAATAGCAATATCTGGTTGGAAAGGCAGAAGTGAATCAGCCGACAACACACTCTCAGGCAGTTCATTCCGTACTCTACTCATTCATTGTGTAAAGACATATTTTCCTCATTGCATCTGAGCCAATCTTCTTACAGACATGTTCTTTGCTGATCGATCTTTGCCCCTCTCCTTGCCATTTTTTCATGCTATCTCTTCGTGCCTGCGTCACCCTGCCTTCTCCTAGCACCCTGATTGCTACAGTTAATGCTGTTTGTTAAATATTTACACCTGAAGCGGAACTGACCTGGCACCAGACGCCATCCTGTTCAACTCAAGTTGTAGTTCAGAATTAAAAGTTGATATTCAGCCTGTTATCCCCTGCAACTCGAATAAATTATTATCTAAAGAGTCAAAAGTCTTTGAAAAGTAATGCAACAAACAAAACATTTGTCAACTTGTGAGCAATCTACCTCCCTCAATGGTTCATTGTTTGTCTGTTCATGTGGTTTAGTTCATCTGTGCAACTACAGAGTTGCTATGTTCAGAGCTTTCAGCTGGAGGGAATCAAGTGAGCTTAATATTGGCATCAATATATCAGGGGGCCTCAGGATGGATTATCAACTGGAAACCTCTAGCTGAAGATGTTGCATATGTCGTCCTCTCTAATTGGAATGACGTCATATTCTTCTCATCATTCACACTGGAGATATTTATCGCGGCTCCGTCTCTGGTTCATGTTTCTTGTTATTGCACATTACCGCAAGCCGTGGCCATACTGGAAGCTTTGCTATGAGGTTTTTGTTGTGGAACCAGACAGCTCAGTCCCTCGCATGTTATTTGACAAGCATGTGCTTATTTCTTGAAGCGCAAGTTTGGCATCTCAGTTTTTCCTATGGCCAGACTGTCTGGCCTTTGAACGATATTTTCATATTGTCTGTTTTTACACTTTGCATTTGCCTCATGTTGTGGCTAGGAGTTTCCAGAATGGGCTTGAATGCAATTCTGCTGCTGCTAAATTCAGCCACCTTGCTGATCAATTTGCAACCGTTTGTGATGTTACACTTCAAACCAAATTGTTCCAACACAATGGTACGAACACAGTGGTCTGCTACACAACATGCAACAAAGTGCATGTGGGTGAAAAAATGAATTTATCTTCACCAGAACTCTGCAGTAGTCGCTCCCATCAACCTTTTCAGTGACACATTCGCTGCGACCTGAACATTGGTGAATACCAGACGAAATATGTTACTTATTCATGTTCGTTCTCTCAGCACGTGCCACAAGTCATCTCTGGGACTTACATCATACCTCAAATTAATACATCATTGTACAATTATATGTCTCCAATTAGCGCAATGAAACCAAATAAATTACTTCAGCAAGGGCTTAAAAAATGATGGATACTCAAATATCCAGTTAAAAGATAACGCTTTGTTGAAAAATATAACACAACATACTTAACGACGGGAAATAGATTGCACTTATTGAAACCAGAGATCAGGACACTGATAAGTGAGAAGGTCCTCTCATCCTTTTGTGAAAGCAATTTGATCATATTAGGAGAATCCAACATTTGTGGTTAAACTCCTTCATTTTGTAAGCACTAGTATCCCAACATCAGCTCACGCCATTATTGTGCACATTTATAATTACATATTTTTATCATTATTAACTTGTTTGTAACCACATGTGAACATGTCCTTTTCAATTATTTAACATTTATTTCAGAATTTCTGTTGCTAACGGTTTTGCCAGAATTGTCTGCTGTCCATTGTGCTCCGGACTTGTGTTGACATCAGTAGAAGGTATCTCGAATGATGCTCATCCAAAACAGAAAAATACGGCAGCATGTTCGAGCCATAAGGTTTAAAGTCTGCTTTAACATAACTGCTTCATTCAGCTTGGTCATTCAGGGAAATTATGCTCTGGTGTTGATCAGATGGTCTTGATGCCATCGAATCCCTGGCTGATCTCTGTTTCAATAATTTCAAATCCCAACATAGAAGTTGTTGAAAATTAATTCATCGAAATCGGGAATTGGTCGTGTATTTGACGGCAATCTGTAATTGGCCGTCTGGTATTAGAGCAGCGGAGCAGAAGGCTGGATTTTAGGTCGTCTTGCATGAGGGTATAAATGCATCGACGTTAAGGGAGGGGATTTCGGAGCTTAGAACCTGTTAACTGAAGACAGTGCAGCAATGGCAATTGTCGAATGTTCAGAAGGCCAGAATTAGATAAGTTTATATGATCAGGATTGATATATTGTTTGTATGAAGTAGCGGAGATAGAGCCAGGGCAGGTGGGGTGATGTCAGTGAAGCGTTTGAACAGCTGAATGACTATTTGCAAATGGAAGAGTAGCTGAGGCAAGGGACATTGTTCTGAAACATGGACACAAATATCTCAATGTTTACCTATGCAATTATTTTTTATCTTGCTCTTCTCTCTCGAGTCTTCTTTCAATTATCATTGGCTCGATTATATTTCTGGGATATTGCTGGCCACATATTGCCTGCTGTAGTTCCAGCATTCACACGGCGGCTACAGCTTAACAAGACGTCACTGGCTGATGAGATCATAGCAAATTGGGAAAACTGGCAACAATTTGTTTCTGAACAAGATTCATTTTAAACCTTCTGCCCACTCCTCGCATTTACCAAATTAAATATCCACCTAAGAATTGAAGGGCGGGACGTCAGCAGAGCTCCAAGAGACTCCCTCAGACACGGGGAGGACCTGCACACGCCAGACAGGCAGACACACAAAGGCGGAATCGGGCCAGGGTCCCTTGCGTTGTGAGCCATCAATGCTATGCACTCTCCCACCGTGCCTTCGCTTATCTCTTTCAGAACTCGACCAGCTCTTTGAATAGTTTGTGCAACAGAAAATGTATTGGAATTTTTAGCTAGAATTTATATTCGCTACCATTGTACATCTGCCCTGGTTAATTTGTCAATTCAAGAAGGGCCAGAAGTGTGCATCGTCTAGATGATTCCCCGTTCGTGTTTAGCTTGTTCCAAGTGGGCGCTCTGGATTGTCTGCAGCACCACATCCTGACTGCCACCCCTGTGTTCCTAGTTCAGGTAATACCGTCCGACCAATAATACAAAACATCCTTACAGATTTTATTGGGGAGTCTGAAAAAAAGTGCTGCTTGATTATGATTCTCCATGCATGTCTCTGGTGGAGTTATAGGATATAAATGTGATATATTGCATCCTCCAATCCCAGCTCCCTTTCAAGACACAGTGACCTGAGTGAGGAATGTAAGAGATGGATTCAGCGAGTTTTATTCATGTGAGTCATGGAGTAGCGCATCAGGGGTCAGTGATCACGGCTTCGACACAATTGAAGTAAATCTGGAGGCAAAAATGTTCAGAACCCCATTGATGTTGAATGTGAGATTATCCCAAAACCCAGATGTGTAACTTCAAACATCGTTTCCTTTTGGCGTAGATGTTCAAATTTATCTACTCTGTGAAAGATATATGACCTGGCTGGCTGTCGAGATTTGCATTCTAATTCGTATTCTGTAACTTGATTTCTGTGTCTGTGCACTGTTGGAGAACAGATATCCACTCCATCTGACGAAGGAGCTGTGCTCTGAAAGCTTATGGTATTTGCTACCAAATAAACCTGTTGGACTTTAACCTGGTGTTGTGAGACTTCTTACTGTGTCCACCCCAGTCCAACGCCAGCATCTCCACATCAAAAATATATGAACCAGAGAGGAAGCATTCCAGTTGTTGTTTGAATAATTTATTTTTTAAAAATTGTTGGTGTTAAAAAACACACAACTAGAAAGATGTTAATGAACTACGACATAAAGTATATTAATGTTTTAACGCACACAGCTTTACATAGAATTAACTCTTGATTCTCAACTAAATATATTTGAGATTCCGAGCATCCCTTTTACCCCCAAACAACGTCTAATAATAAATAACACAACGAGCTGAATCCAGCAGGTAACTACTATGCACAGCGTATGCGGTCATGTTTAGGAAGAACTTCTTCAATTTCAGCGAAGGCAAAACCTTTTTTTTCAGTAGACCACTATTCAGCTGACTGTGGCGGTGGTGTTAGCTGTGATTGCGTCTGTCTACTTTTCTACAGTCATTACGCTATGGAGATACAAATCTTTCCATTTAATCTATCCTGTAGAGTCGGTCTTTGGCATATATAGAACATATGTAGATATATAAATGTCAATTTCCTTGTCTGTTCCTTTTCCATACCTCATTTTTCCTCATCTGTGTAAACCCATGACTTTCTCACTGATACAAGTCTCATCTCAACCTCTCTTCACACATTGGCCTCTTTTATTTTCATGTAACCCAGTTGCATTTTTCTCCAGCTGGATTAAAGTGAGCCTTGAAGCGAGATACATGTTCCTCCTGTCATGTATCATTGACGTTTGCAGCAGCATTGCTGATCCCAACACACATTAAAGTAGAATCCAAGTGATGTCGTGGGCACCATGTTAGTAAGCATTTCCAGCAACATTGCTGCAACTGGGGTCGTTTTTCAAAAATGAAAATAAAACGTCATTTGTCATTTTTGCTGGGAAAAAGAAAGAAAAGATACCATGTGATTGACAAGCCGGGACTTTCAGTGTCAGTCCAAATTCATGGTGAATGGAAGGCGCAATGAAATGGAATCAACTGATATGTTATTCCAGAACTCCTTTAATTGAATCCATAATCTTGGCTTCAAACACTGCCTGTTGTAATGAGATACACTCTTTCCCCACTCTCAGAATATAAAATATTTCTCTTGAATTCTCGACAGAATCATCCTTTACACTGAGCCCTCCATTAAACTGTTTTTGTCTCCATAGTTTGTAATTAACTCGGACACAACTCCCTCACTACAATATGTACCTGCCACCGCAAGCCTGACACACACAACCAAGAAAAGGTTACACCTGCAGGAATATTGCGTCGACGGTAAGATCTTCCTTCTGTGAAAGTGCCTTTAAAGCTGTCTGTTTCCATATCAGCAAAGCCGTGTTTCGGATACCGATACTGAGACCTGAGATTGTCTTGAATTTCATTATTTGGCCTCCATCAAATACAATTACCGACCCACTTGGGCAAGTCAATCATAAAGGAAATTGCTGGTCAGACCAGTTAAAGAAACATGCTGCTAATGTGTTGTTTTTACAATCTTCAAAGGCTTAACTTGGTTTTCCACAAAACACGAAATCATGATTCTTCGTAAAGGACAGTTGTCAGCTGTCAGGTTTACAATGCAACACCAGTTGTTTTACCTCGAGAAGAAAGGACGATTTTTTAAGTATTGCAGCTTCTCTTGTCTTCTGCACTTTTTGTGAATTGACGCGTTTCGTACTTTATCCAATTTTAAATTATAAATCTGGTCTGCGATGATTCTTTGCCATCTTGAGTGACATTCTGTTTGGGTCCATCAGATTGGTCATCCATTAACTTACAACGGTTTGTAGTCTAGTTTCGATCACTGCCATTATCTGTCCGTTCATCCAGAGTTGCAACGTTCTTTCATTTATTCATCAACAATGACCACTTAACAATATTGTTATATGTTTGTCCCATTTCACAGACAACTAATTTGACATGATCACTTGAGTTACTGGTTAAAAACATGAACCACCCCCCTCAGACTCTTAAGACCTCTTCTCGGTGACATTTAGACAGAGCTCTTTACTTGTTCTTATTCCGCCCCCTTCCATTACTGCTTGACATTTCATAAAGTGTAGAGAAATTTAGCCAATATATCTCCATCACACGCTTGTTTTTAATTTACAGAAATGATACATTTAAGCAATATGCCTGAGGATACATGAACTAAGTCCTAACATGGGCGTGGTAAAACAAATTCAGTCCCACAACAACAGCATATTTCATGTACAAGAAACACTCCCAGAATGTTATTTATTTCTCAGCAGTAAAAAAAAAGCTATCTTCTGTTGTATATTCTTTTCCATCAAAGTGAATAACTCCCATCCCTCCATTTCTTGTTGTAAGCAAGAGAGACACAAATGCATTGGCATCAGCGAGAGATGGACTTATAGAAAAAAAAAACACAATTCCCAAAAATATCGAAGGGAACAATACACCATTTGATAGACCACGTATTCATTGCATGAATGTTACACAAACAAATGAAACCATTAAAATACAGGAAGTCAAACTAAAACGTGTACTCCATGAAATTCAATACACAATGCAGAATGCAGCAGATTTCAAATTTATAATCGGTGACTTTTTGAAATCTCTATTGTGTAGCAGGTTTTAATATTCCGCAAATGTATGTGCCCACGGTTATGCAATATATGCATCATTTTATATATCAGCTTGTCTTTATTATTGCTTATATCCATGTGTTATAATGAGGTGTTTCATTTCTATAATGATCAACAATAAATTTTATGTATCAGGTTCGGTCCAATTGTCATTTCCATGCCGCTTTAAAGCTGTTACGGGGTTTTCTTTGATGTTCCGCCTGTTAGCGTATTTACTACTTTGTTCTCTTCAAGTAGCCAGACAAAGTCACAGAGAAAGTTATCGAGGTCAGCCAGAGGACAGAATTGAGGTATAGACAAGCAGATATAGTTTGAGACTTGATGATAAATAATTAACATATACCAATCAAAGTTAAGAAGCTATCTCTATCTCTATCCACTGACAGCTACAGATGAAGGTTGTCTCATGCAGAACATACGAACTTTAAATTCCAATCACTGCCATCACGAATTTGCTCAATTATAACAACCAATCGGCCTGAAAAGCCAAGTTGGCGGACCAAATCATTCTTGTTAAAAGTTAGCATTTATGTCCCAGCTTGTGTATGCGTTTCTGGATATCAGTCCCTTTTCCCATGGCCATATTTCTCCTTTAATTACTTATTTGAGACTAATGGCCTTAACACATATAGGTTGCTGATTTTTATGAAGACCAATAGTTTCTCTCATAGAAGCGGACGTGAGTTTCACACTTATCTGATTATTAACCCTTTCAAACGCCTCTCTATGATGACACTGCAACACCAATTCCTGAAAACCTTCAGCTGAGCGGGATGCAGTGAGCTGGGATTGCTTCTGCGCCGGCTGCAAGGAGGTGGGGACTGTGCATGCGTGGGACAGCCCACGACACCATCTCTTCTCTGACACCTGACCCAACTGTTGTACTTCTCGCCTGGCTTTCCATTTGCCAAGTGGAGTCACGGTGAGGAGAGCAGCCTCATTGGAAAAAACACAATAAGCAGCAACATAAAAAAATACTGAAGATTCTGCAGCGCATATGAACTTTAAAGAGAGAACAGAACAGTTAAATTTTGTTCAGCTCAACGTCTCCAAAAGATGGACAATCGAGTTGTAATCGTCGAAGAGTAAGACAAAACCATTATAAGTACATTTTTTCCAAAAATGCGGCGACGTCTTGCGGTGGGGGTACACTTGGAGATGTTTATAATAACGTATTCTGACTGAGACTTAGCGGTCGTCCAATGGATGACACGAGGCAGAAATGTGACCATGTCGAAGGTCATTAGAAAGGAGAGATACCGGTAGAGGGAGAATGTCCAGGAATATGGGAAAATGGAGCAGCCAGTGGGAGGGAATAAGGATTCGGGGAGGGGGGGCGTGGAGTAGCTCTCGCTACCCTGCCCTTGTGAGAGACAGGTTGAACTCTCAAATGAGATGGGAATGTCACCATTTGGGACATGTGGGAACTCAAATATTTAATTGATGCAAGTGAGCAGAATACGGATATGTGAGTTCACCAATGGCAATGGCCAGCTGTCATGTGTTGAAGGAGCTCAGTGTTCAGTCGGGGCTAGGAGTGTAATGACTGGAAGGTCGGCTGCCCAATTCAATCTCGTTGTCAGAAAGCAGCATATTCTGCTTCCAGTCAGTGCCATGATGTGTCACTATGCGACAGGGAAACCGAATCGTTGGAGGGGAAAGTTGTATTTGGTGGTGGAGGAGATCAGTTCCGCCTCTACTATTTGCTTGCACATTGCCTGATTGACAGGTCGCCCTTGGAATGGGAAAGCGTGATGCTGGGAATAGATCGATCCTATCAGATTTGGTTAGGTTGCAGGGTGTTGGGTAGGTTATTGAGTCAATGATAATATATGGCACCTGTTGTAATTTGTGCTCCTGGTCAGGCTGTGCCTGCCGCAAGTTGGATGATGGATAGTTTCGTCGCCAATGGGAAGGTGGTGATGCGATGGCTGAGGGGAAGGGAAGAATGGCGAGTTCCTTATCCAATTTGTGTGATGGATTTTAAACTTCTGCATGCCAATTGGTCAATCGAAAAGTTCAGAATCGTGTAAGTGCCGTCCATGTCATAATTTTGCGGCTCTACCTCTTACCCTGTTCAGAGGCAGGAATGTCCACTTTATGCAGGTGATAGAGCTTTCAGTGTTTAAGTAAAAGAGCATCAAGCCAAATATTCTTTGTTCCTGTAGATTGGATTTAACAGTAGAAGGGATTAGGTAGATTAGGAATAAATTAGAGGAATCAATTTAACATTATATAAACAGCTATTTCATCTAAGTTACGAAATTATATTAACATTTTAAGACGTTATAAGATTTTTAAAAAAGATTTCCACAAATGAAAAAAATAATAAGGTTGAATATTTATTGAAGGCCAATGTGCAAGACAAATACGAACTTAAATGAAAGATGTAGCAAATTAGTGAACAGGCTAAGAAACACACTGGACTTTTCGATTAAGAAACTGAAATATAAAGTATGAAATATTCTGGGACGAAAGCCAGGCAGCAGGTCAATATCACACGTAAGGAGGCTAGTAATTACTAGGAAAATTGCTAACAACATTATAGAAGAAATTGCAGTTGAGAATTCTTATTAATTCTAAATATCCAACTTGAGGATAATTAGCAGTTAATGTTTTAATATGTGGTTTGAGAATAATACAAAATATTTAAATAACACATTAATATTGTATCTAAGAACTTAATTTGTAACATGCCAGTAAAATGAAAGATGCATCATTGAATGATACAAGCACAAGTCAGGCACAAATGATGCAACAGAGTTAATTACCCATGCATAACAAGGCCGGGGTATAATGCCGAACGATAAAGGTGACTTCAATTGGTAATAGGGCTTGTTTAAACTGGTTACAGAAATGCTGAATCATAAGAAACCATTTTTGAGAGAGACCTTCTGTAAAACGGAACGGCGAATGACAGATCAATATTTGAAGGTGTCAAACTATAATTGATTGAAGGGCAAGTCATTGTTAGATTGACAAAATAGTGAATGAATGAAATTGTTTTTAATTACGTGCTGGGCTGAATAATCTGATAAGAAAATATATAACCACTCTCCTTTTTGTGATTACACCTGAGATCTTTTGAGAAAGCCTGATAGTGCAATGGCTGTGTAGCTGGAACCATATATCTTTCATTTTAGCCAAAATGAGATTTATCTTGTCCAAATTGTATATTTGCATTTATTTTCTTAATAGTAAGTTGCAATGCTGCTTTATTTAAACATTTCAATGTTTTAATGAAGCTTTCTGATTGAAGAATTTCATTGAATTGACGATTTTTTTATTGCCTTTGTGAAAGTAAAATGTTAATGATAAAATTTAGTCTTTAACTTAATCAGGCCACACACAAGAATTTCCGACAACAATGCGTAATTAAAACATCACAGCACACAAGACTACAGACAAAGTGCTGCAAAACAGGATTCCAATAGTTTGTTGTGGAATGGTTGACGCTAGCATGATAGTCCAAGGACCTCTTATTGTGTTGTAAATCTCTGCGATTCAATGATTATGGCAAATAGTATAACATGTCGATGAAAAGGACATTTGTCGACTGGTGAGGATGAATAGCAAGTTTTTACATATTTTTTGGCTTTCTCTCCAGCTATCACGGTCCAATTCGGCTTGGCATGGCCTTTGCTTCCCGACGAGCTCGGCAAATAGTGCTCCCACTGCAACATTACTGATGGTCAGAGTTAAAATCACGCAGCCAGAGAGTATTCTGTTTGCACTGCAGGTCAGTCGATTAGACGTTTACATGGGGTGGGAAGGTGGCGCTACAGATTGATAAGTAGAAAGTGGGTGGTAGGCCTAAATCCACAGAGGATTTCCTCTTCTGTCTCGGCCATCATGCCATGAGGCATTATATTGGGGACTGGTCGAACAGGTCCCTCTTGTCAGAGCGCAACACTACTATCTCCTATCTTGCGTTTCTCCCTGCCAGCGGGAGTACAGATACACGGGGATGGTGATGGATCGCCCTCGGGCATTGGCCACAAGTTATCTTTCTTTGAGTATGACACGCAGTTGTTACAAGTAATTACATCTATGAGAGTTTTTACATCCGCTTTCTGCCTGTTAAAATTGCAACACAAAATTCTAATGAAAAATGTGATGCATAGAATCAAAGCATCATATGCTGCAGAAGACGTCCGGTGGCCCATCTTGTCTGCACCGAAACGCGTGGAACAACTGACCGCTCAGCTATGGCTTGGCTCACTCTCTTGTGTGCAGTTGGCATGTTCTCCCCGTCTCTGCGTGGGTTTCCTCCTGGTGTTCCGGTTTCCACCCACAATCTGAAGGACGTGCTGGGGAGGTGCATTTACCCTGATACGCGCCAGAGCGTGGTGACGACTGGAATTTCACAGTATCTTCATTGCAGTATTAGTCCAAGCCTTCCTTGTGATTAACAAATAAACTTTAAAAGAAAACGTTATTTACCAGCATTTGACCCATAGCCTTGAACGTTACACCCTGCCAAATGCTCATCCGGATATGTGTTAAAAGTTGTGAGGCAACTCGCCTCTACCACCCTCCCAGGCAATACATTCCAAACAGTGACCACTTACTGGGTAAAAAAAAAATCCCGCTCATCCCTCTAAACCTCCTGTCCCTCAGCTTGAACTTGCGTCCCCTCGTGACTGACCCTTCATTTAAGGAGAAAAATGTATCGTTATTCACTCCGCTCATGCCCCTCATAATCTTGCACAGCTCGATTAGGTTGCCCCTCAGTTCCCTCTGCTCCAAGGAAAACAAACATATCACATCCAGCCTCTGTTCATAACTTATTGCTCCATCCCAGGCAGGATCCTGGTGAATTCCTTCTGCAACAGCTGCAGTGCAATCAAATCCTTCCTATAATTTCGTGATCAGAACTGCACACAGTAATCTGGCTGTAGCCTCACGAATGATCTGTACAATGCCGACATAACTTCGCTGCTTTTGTAATCGATGCATCGTTTGATAAAGGCAAATGTCCCATATCACATTTCCATTACTCCACTAATATTCCCTTATGTCTGCTGAGATATATGGACAAACACGCCAAAGCGCTTGTTCCACTAAACTGCCTAGTGTCATGCCGTTGATTGAATATCCCTTTGTCAGATTCTTCCTTCCAAATTTTATCACCAGACTTTTCAGGGTTAAGTTCGATCAGACACTTATCTGCCAATTTGACCAGCTCATATATATCTCTATGTCACCCAAGATACTCAGTCTCACTGTTAACCACTCGGCAATCTTTGTGTCATCCTCAAACTTACTAATCGTGCACGCCCCTGGCTTCCCCGCCACATAGTCATCAATGTCGTTAATATTATCATTATTATTATATTAATAGGGGCCGCATCTTAGAACCTTGTGGCCCGCTACTGGACACTGGCTTCGAGTCATTGAATCAGCCTTTTGATTTAACTTGATTTATTATTGTCACATGTATTGGTGTAAGGTGAAACATATTTTTTCATAAGTGCTATACAATCAAAACATACTATGCATCGAGTGGTGCAGATTGCAATGTTACAGTCATAGAGAGGGTGTAGAGAAATATAAGGTAGGCCCATTCAACAGTCTGATGGCAACAGGGAAGAAGCTGTTCTTGAGTCGGTGGAACGTGAACTCAGACCTTTGTATTTTTATCACGATGGAAGATGGTGGAAGCGAGCATGGTGTCCATTATTATACTGGCCATTTATTTCTGAGGCATTGGAAAGTGCAGGCAAAGACAATGGGTGGGAGTTTCGTTTACATGATGAAGACCTTTCTTAACTATAGCGTCGGCTTGGAGGGTCCAGGACAGTTTGTTGTTGATCTGGACACCGAGAAACGTGAAGCACTCGGTCATTTCCATTTTAACCCGTTAATGCAGACAGGGGTATGTCCTCGACCACTAGATGTTTTACTGACATTGAGGGAGAAATGTTTGTCCTCACACTCGTTCATTAGATTTTTTGTCTCTTTCCTGTATTCTGTCTCATCACTGTTTGAGATCCGACCCACTATGGTGTTGCTATGAACGAACTTTAAAATGGAGTTGGAGGGAAATTTGGCGACACAGTCATAGGCGTATAAGAAATGCAGTAAGGGGCGGAGGACCAATCCTTGTGGGGCACTGGTGTTCAGGAAAATCGTGGATATGTTGTTGTTGCTATCTGCCATTACGCTCTGTCTCCCACAACGAAGCCATTTTCAAATCAACTTTATCAAATTACCGGAATTCCATGTGGGTTCTTTATGCACCTCTTGTGTGGGACCGAGTCAAAGGCATTGAGTCAATTAGTGATCTATGTCGCTCCTTGTTTGTGTTAACGGGTAAAGACGTCATCATTGCTTGCCTAACCACAGTAGTGACTAAAATGGGCCTCCATTCCAAACCAAGAGTTACATTCCCACCATTGTCCATATTCTTTTGGTTTTATTCCATGGCCTGAATTTCGTAACAACAAAAACCCAGGCACCTTTATATCGGGCACTTCTGAAATGTTCAGTGTGCCACTTCCTGGGGTTGCGTGGAGTTCATGCAATCGTGTCCTTTGAAAGCTGTTATGCAACTCCCTTCCACGGATGATACCATCATCGTTATTTGGTGTGACTGAGCACAACCAGAGATACAGCCTTCGAGACATAAGCAGCGCATATCTTCACTGTGCTCCTGCCCCGCCAAAACGCGGACCCACACAAATCAGCATTCCCTTGGCATTCATGCATGGATTGAATGGGCAATCTGACTTTCTGTGCAGCAACAAATCTATATTCATTGAGTCTTTAATTGAGTGGTGGACATTAGCTGGAGATTAAAATCCACCCATGTATACTGGAGCTAGATAAACGTTTTGCGCCGTGTTGTATGTCATGTGTCTACAAAAAAAAACATACATTGACCATCTGATTTGCAGCAAGAATCGGTCATTTCAAGCAGCTCATCAATATGCAAAATGTATTTTTTGATCACTGAACATAGAAGAAACCGATTAACGCCCAAGCTGATCATTCTGAACACGGTGGAATTGTCTGGCAATGAAATCATCTGAAGATAGTATCCAACAGCTCACTGCCCGTCTGTGTGTACAATGGACAGACTGTCCACTGATGCGTGTAAAATATCGTGTAAAATATCAGTAGATTCAGTCGGTGAATCCTGTGGCGTGGGTTACAGAATAAGGTGAACACGGATGCTAAACTGCTGGTTCTACTGTTGATCCTAATTGTGATGCACATTATTGGAATTTTAATTTAGTGTCCATGGCAGAACAAGAAACTGGTTGAGACCAGAAACTGGTGAAGTGACAGAATAATTGAATGGTTTTACCAGGACTCTCCTCGTACCCATTGGAAGTGAATGCTGGTGGTTGGCATGCTGGCACACAGCAGCACAATATCGGATGGTTCTCCCGCCAAAAGGACCACCTGCCCATTCCTTCATACCTGGAACGACAGATTCATGCAGTGGTGTTGTAGAGACGGGGAAGTCTATTCGTCACGCGGTTATGAAGCACACCACTTTGCCCTTTCCCCCTCGTTTCAGTTAACGACTGTTGATGCACTTCCCGGGCCCACATAAGGATGGGAGGAAACATCCCAGGGATCTCCACTGGTGAATGACACTTATCTATCAGACAATTTTAGGGGATGTTAACGCATGCTCGCTCAAAGAGGTTAAAGCGAGAGAGAGAGAAGTGGAAAGGTTCTCAGAGGTTGTGAGGTTATTTCAGAGCGAGTTTCATGCATCAGCAGGGAGGGCAGCCAATGGCTAATGAGTTAATATGTAGATGTGATTTTGTGGAATGCGGATATGTGGAAGTATTTTCAGGACATGGAACGTTACATAGATAGGGAGCATATGAAATTATTTGAACATGCTGTACATAATTAGCATATGATATTATGGAGGGCATAATGCAGGTGGGAACGATGAGGTAAATAAAAAGAGTGTAAGACCAAGCACGTACGGTGTAAAGGCATTTGGAACATTTCAAAACTTCCTAGTATTCCAGGAGGAGGTAGGCACGAATATTGGCATTGAAATACAATGAGAAAGTCCCACATTGCAGCAGGTACTACTCTTTAAAATGCCTACATTCGACATTAAAGCATTATGGGATGTTCAGTATGTTTGATTAACAGATCTGCTCCAGAATACTAGGTCTTATGTTTAACTGTGCTTACAAAGCATATTTTATTCACAATTGGATGGACAGATCTGAATGATGACAGAGCTGATAAATGTTTGCAATAATCCCTTTTGGAATTGAAAATAAAAATTGGTAAAGCAGAGATAGAGACCATTCGTCCCATTGTGCCTCTTCCAGCTGTTTTACACAGCTATCTAATTATTCCCTCACCGTCCTTTCCATCACTCACAACTACTGAATCAACATCGACCTGGAGTGGCAGGGAACTAATGGAGAAAATTCCGAAGAAATGAGTTAATGTCCACTTGGAAGGCTTTTTTTTCAGATAGACGGCATGTATTTGCCAGAGAGAGGTCATACGTAACAAATTTGTTAGAATCTTTCGAAAATGTGATCAGGTGTGTGGATGAGTGGAGTTCAGTTCATGTAGTTTACATGAATTTTAGCAAAGTCTTTGAAAGTGAGCCACAAGGAGATTGACTGAGAAGGAGAAAGGACACTCCATTCAGGGAAACGCGGCGAGATGGACCAGCAACTGGCTTAGTAATAGGACGCAAATGGAGCTGATGAAAGGCTGTCCGATTGAATGGAAACCAGTATCCAGTAGTGTACCACAAGGGTAAATACTGGGATCAATATTATTTGTTATGCACATAAATGATATAGACGAAAGTGTTGGGGAACTTAATGCAAGTTTGCAGACGACTCCAAAATTTGTAGGGTAGTTAACAGTGAATAAGATGGTCGTAGGTTACAGGAAGATATACATGGGTGGGTCAGATAAGCAGGGCAATATCAGAAAGTATTTAACCGTTATCTATACCGTTTAATACTTATCTAGATAGCCATATGAACGGAGTGGGAATGGAGGGATACAAAAGAATGGTCTAGTTTGGACCAGGGAGCGGCGCGGGCTTGGAGGGCCGAAGGGCCTGTTCCTGTGCTGTATTGTTCTTTGTTCTATATGGGTGTTCATGCACTTTGAAAGAAGAAACACGATGAGGGAGTATTTAGTGAATGGCAGAACACTGGGTAGCTCAGAGTAACAGCGTGAACTTGGGGTACTAAATCACAGAGTCCTGAAGGCGGCAGGGCAGGTAAATAGCATAGTTAAGCAGGCAGATGGAACACTTGCTTTCATCGGTCGTGTTATAGAACATAGGAAGAAGGGGGTAATGTTGCTGTTGTAGAGACCGTTGGTGAGGCCACAGCTGGAGTACTCTATGCAGTTCTGGCCACCTCACCATAGGTAAGATGTGATGGCAGTGGAGGGTATGCAGAGGAGATTAACCAGGATGCTACCTGTGGTGGAGCATTTGAGCTAAAAGGAGCGACTGGATAGGCTTGGATTGTTTATTTAGGATTTGGAGATGACGGCGTTGTTTATTTGGAGCAGAGAATTCCAGGGCAGATATGTGTGAGCTGTGTAAGATCAAGAGGGTATTGGACAGGGTGAGCAAGGAACACTTGTTCCCCTTGTTTGAGGAGTCAATTACGAGGAGCCATAGTTTTACTGTAAGAGGCAGGAGATTAAGAAGGGATTTTAAAAAAAAACATTTTCTCTCAGAGGGTGATGGGACTCTGGAATGCACCGCCTGGTAAAGGTGCTCGTGGCTGGAAACATTACAACATTTAAAAAAATTGGATGAACACGTGAATTATCACAACATTCAAGTAATCGGACGAATGCAGGAAAATGTGATTGTCGGTAGTTATTGTTGGTGCAAACTTGATGGAATGAAGGATCCTTTCTGCACTGCGTGCCTCTAGGATATTCAATCTCTGTTCATAATTAAACATTCCAGCCCAGGCAACATCCTGGTAAATCTCTTCTCCACCCTTTACAATGCTATCACATACTTCCAATGAAGTGGATTGCGGAAATGCACACAATGCTCTAGCTGTTGCCTGCCGACATTTTATATATTTCCGGAAGACCTTCCTGTTTTTAAACATTCTGCCTCACCAATGAAGGCAAATATAACTAATGCGTCAATAACGACTTTACCCAACTGTGTTGCTACCGTAAATGCACAACAACGGCTCTCCGATTCTTGCTGCTTCCCAGGAAAGTTCTGCTTATCCACGAGTCCATTCATTTGTTTGTCCTGCTGAAATGCATCACTCAAATTCATCCAGATTAAATTTCATTAGCCACGGAAGACTAATTTTAGCAACTGGTCTATGCACCACTATACAGTAAGGGGCACTTTCTCACTATTTACCACCACCCAATTTTCGTATAATTCCACATTTTACGATGTGTCCTCCAACACTCAAGACGACATCTTTGATATGAACCACAAACCGCAACATCTCCAAGCATGAATCCTGCGGGACCACATTGCCTTCAAGTCAGCAAAAAACATTGACCATCACATTCATCTTCCTGCCACTTTGCCAATTCTTCATTTTCCCCAAATGATCTTGGATCCCATCGTCTCTTACCTTCCTTATCCATCCCCCGTGTGGGACGTAATCAAAATGCTTGCTGAAGAACAAGTAGATTCTGTAAAATTAATTGCCGAAATCGATAGACCTGGTCAAGCCTTTGAAAAAGTCAATCAAGTTGGTCAGACATGACATCCCCTTACCAAACATATTCTGACTCTTCTTTATTAAACTCTGGCTCTGCAGATGCAGATTGATTATGTTTGTCACATCTGCTTCCAATAACTTCACCACCACCGAGGTAAGACTGACTGGCCTGTAATTTCCTGCTTTATCACCTCGTCCCGTCTGGAATAATAGTACCACATAGATTGTCCTCCAATCCTTTAGCCCTTCTGCTGCGGAAAGAGAGGAATTGAACATTGTTGCCAGCGCCCATCTTATTTAATCTGTTGCCTCATTCAACATCCTGAGATAGATTTCCACTGGCCCGTGAAATATATGTGTTTTTTGGCCAAACACAGAAACTGCTCTGTCTATGTTAACCTCTTTCGTTGTTTGCGTTTCCGGAATCCATGTTATCGAGGGTATATGATAGCATTGCAAAGGGTGCAGAGGAGATTGACCTGGACGTTGTCTGGACTGAAGAATTTTAGTTATTGAACAGAGATTCAATAACCATAGTCATAGAATCATACCTACATCTGTTTGATTTCTGTACCCATATTGCCGATCTCACTGGTTATAAACCGACATAAGCATGAATTTTTAAACCTACCCACGTCCTCTGGTCCTACACACAAATTACCACGGTTGTCGTTAACGGACACTACTCTTTCCCCTGCCCCCTTTACCCTTTTAAATTTAATGCAATTTAAAAACAAAATTAATATTTTGCTATGTTTCACCTGCCGGGATAGCATTCGTTGATATCCCCTTTTTGCTCCCTAATTGCCTTTTCAACTTCCTCCTGCACATTTTATACTGCTTCAGGCTTCTGCTGTTTTGAACCCACAATATTAACCGTAAGTCTATTTTTGTTCGCTTGATCCAGTGCTGCATATCCCTCGATATCCACTGTTCAATGAATGTTTGGACACATCGTAGATGTTGTCCCTGCATTTTTTATTTTTTGCTTAAAGGCGCCCCACTGTTCTGTCACAGATCAAAATCGATGATTAAGCTTCCAATCCACTCAGCTCAAATCACTCCTGACCGTATTAAAATCACCTCCAGCCCACAGTTTGAAACATTGATGTCACGCCTATCATCGTCGTTTTCCAGAACAATCTTGAAACTAACAGAGTTAAGATCACTATCTGCAATTGCTCCCCCAATGACACTATAATATCCTTGTTACATAAAATTACTTTAATTTTCGACCTTCTAAAGTACTGGGTTCAAGGTCTGTTGAATGCATTTTCCGAATTCCTTTCGCTTTCAACAATCTCAGTATGACTATACAAGTTACTGAGAGTGGCTTGCTATGCAATCCAGGGAGCATTCGCAATAAAGCGGCAAATACCTTGTTGTGGGCCTGGAGTCACATGTAAACCTGTCCGATGATTAACGCAAGTTGTTTTGAGGAGAAGACGTTATTTCAAAATATGTATTTTTTTATGCAATAAAATATCATTGAAACAATGATTTCATGATGAGCATTAGACTTTTGATTCCAGATGTCTTACTGAATTTCAAATTTCACCATTTTCCGCTTCACGACTTGAACCAGAATGCCCAGAGAATTACACAGGTTCAAGTAATCCGCACAAATTGAATACATGGAACATAGAAGATAAAAAAAAAACTACAGCACAATACAGGCCCTACAGCCAACAAAGTTGTGCTGAACATTTCCCTACCTTAGCGATCACTAGGCTTACCTATAACCCTCTATCTTACTAAAAGTATCTTACAAAACCCTATCGAATCCGCAGTAGCCCATTCCACGCACCCACCACGCTCTAAGCGAAAAACGTACCCCTGACATCTCCTCTGTACCTATTCCCCAGCACCTTAAACCTGTGTCCTCTTGTGGCAACCATTTCAGCCCTAGGAAAAAGCCTCTGACTGTCCACTCGATCAATACCTCTCAACATCTTATACACCTCTATCAGGTCACCCCTCATCCTTCGTCTTTCCAAGGAGAAAAGGCAGAGCTCACTCAACCTATCCTCATAAGGCATGTTGCACAACCCAGGCAACATCCTTGTAAATCTCCTCTGCACCCTTTCTATGGCATCGACATCCTTTCTGTAATGCGGCGACCAGAACTGAGCACAGTACTCCAAGTGGGGTCTGACCAGGATCCGATATAGCTGCAACATTATCTCACGACTCCTCAACTCTATTCCTCGGTTGATGAAGGCCAGTACACCATACGCCTTCATAACCACAGCCTCAACCTGCACAGTTGCTTTGAGCGTCCTATGAACTCGGACCCCATGATCCTTCTGATCTTCTACATTGCCAAGAGTCCACCCATTAATATTATATTCCGCCATCCTATTTGACCTGCCAAAATGAACCACCTCACACTGATCTGGGTTGAACTCCATCTGCCAGTTCTCCGCCCAGTCTTGCATCCTATCAATGTCTCGCTGCAACTTCTGACATCCCTCCACACTATCCACAGCACCTCCAACCTTTGTGTCATCAGCAAACTTACCAACCAATCCCTCCACTTCCTCATCCAGGTCATTAATCAAAATCACAAAAAGTAAGCGTCCCAGAACAGATCCCTGGGGTCACCTGAGGTGACCGGCCTCCATGCAGAATATGACCCATCTATGACTATTCTTTGCCTTTGATGGGCAAGCCAGTTCTGGATCCACAAAGCAATGTCCCCTTGGATCCCATGCCCCCTCACTTTCTCAATAAGTCTTGCAAGGGGCACTTTATCAAATGCCTTGCTGAAGTCCATATATAATACATCTACTGCACTTCCTTCCTCAAGGTGTTTAGTCACATCCTCAGAAAATTCAACCAGCCTCGTGAGGCATGATCTGCCTGTGACAAAGCCATGCTGAATGTTCTTAATCATATTATACCTCTCCAAATGTTCATAAATCCTGCCTCTCAGGATCTTCTCCATCAACTTACCAACCACTGAGGTTAGACTCACTGGTCTATAATTACTGGGGCTATCTCTACTCCCTTTCTTGAATAAAGGGATAACATCCGCAATCCTCCAATCCTCCGGATGCTGAAGGATGCGAACGAAACATGATTTCAAAAATATAATTTAGCTAGGCATAATAAGATGTGTATGAAAAATGGAAATCATGTTGGACTAATGCATTAGTGTAGTTGGAAGTAACGGGTAAGTTGAATAAAGTGTGATGAATAGCAGTGGCATAATTAGATTCAGCAAAGCATTTGATGAGATGCCACTCCAAATTCCTGCACAAGGTATGCTTACATGGTGTCGGGTTTATATATTAGCATGCATGGATGATTCGTTAACCCACTGTAATCAAAGCAGCAATGAAATGTGTTTTTTTCATCGGCGAGAAAGTTGTAACTAGTGAAGTGAAACAATGATCACTGCTGTGGCCCCAACTATTTACAACCTATATTGAAAATTAGACGCAACAACTAATGCATCATACCTAAATTTGCCAGTGATTAATTAGGAAATTAACTTGTCCAGAAGAGTTAGTGTGTCTGCAAAGTACATGGGCAGTTAAATAAGTGAGCAAACATTTGGTACATCGAGTTTAATATGGGCAATGCAAACGTGTGCAATTTTGAAGGAAGAATACAGAAGTAGCATACTGTTGAAATATAGAAAGTTTGCATAACTCCGTCGCAAATAGGGATCGGTGGGCCCCAGTATATTCATGGGCAAACGGATCTGGGTGTGCAGGTACACAGGTCACTGAAAGTGGCAATGCGGTTGGAGAAGGTAGTCAAGAAGGCACACGGCATGCTTGCCTTCATCGGCCGGGGCATTACCTTTAAAAATTGGCAAGTCAAGTTGCAGCTTTATAGAACCTTATTTAGGCCGCACTTGGAATATAGTATTCAATTTTGGTCGCCCCACTACCAGAAGGATGTGGAGGCTTTGGAGAGGGTACAGAAAAGATTTACCAGGATGTTGCCTGGTATGGAAGGCATTAGCTATGAGGAGAGGTTGGATGAAACTTGGTTTGTTCTCACTGGAACGATATAGTTTGAGGGGCGACCTGATAGAAGTGTACAAGATTGAGAGGCATGGACAGTGTGGATAGTCAGAAGCTTTTTCTCGAGGGCAATTGCTAGGGGGCACAGGTTTAAGATGTGAGCGGCAAGGTTTAAAGGAGATGAACGGGGCAGATTTTTTACACAGAGAGTAGTGGGTGCCTGGAACTCATTGAGGTAGTGAAAGCAGGTATGGTAGTGCCGTTGAAGGGGCATCTTGACAAATACATGACGAGGATAGGAATAGAGGAATATGATCCCCGGAAGGGAAGGGGTTTTTAGTTAAGTCGGGCAGCATGGTCGGTGCAGGCTTGGAGGGCCGAAGGGCCTGTTCCTGTGCTGTAATTTTCTTTGTTCTTTGTTACAATAATGACCCATGCAACAACGTTGAAACGGCAATAACATTTTGTAAACACCAACGTGATAACAAGAAAATACAGTGAAACGACAGTGTTAAAACATGGAAGGAAATTCAGTGTTATGCAAAATGAACTATGAGTCAATAGAGCATTAAGCCTTCGGTGAATGGCACAGGCACCAATCAAAATAGTTCATTCAGACTTATTTCTGGTTCCAGTCATTGGCAACTGCAAACTGTATTGAATTTCTACCTTCGGGTGTGCTGACTCTCAGAATCCCCAACCTGATCCAGTCACATGACTTCATATTATAAGAGCCGACAGCTTTGACAAATCAACAGAAAAGGCAATGAGGGATAATTCGCCTGGTAGCAAAGGTCGCCAGTCACAAATCTGATAAGTTTGTGGTCACACCACAGCTGAAGTAACGTATACAGTTTTGGTCACCTTATGAACGTATTTTATAAACAATTGAGAAAATGTTGGCTTGAGTCTTTCATGGCATGCCAGGCTTATCTTATGAAAAAATAGAGAAATTATTCGTCCTATACTCACTGCAATTGGGACGAACCACGGCTGATCATGGTCGGCAGGGTGATAGAGTTGTTAGCACTGCTGACTCAGAGCGCCAGAGACCCCTGTCAATTCCGGCCTTCGGTGACAGATTGTGTGGAGTTTGCATGTACTGTCCGTGTCTGCGCAGGTTTCCTTCAGTTATTCCAGTTTCCTCCCACACTCCAAAGATGTGCATGCTAGTTTGAGCGGGTATGGTAAATTGACACTTAATGTCAGGGGGATTTGCAGAGTTAATATGTAGAGTTACTATTATAGGGCCTGGGCGGGATTGTTGTTCGTGAAGGATTGATGGGCCGAATGGCCTCCTTCTTCACTGCACCGATTCTATGATATGATCTCATTGAAACAATTCCGAATGTGGTGGGGTGCGGGGGCGGGGGGAGGGGGGCGGGGGGAGGGGTGATGTTGTGGGGGTGGAGGGTGGGGTGGCTGGGTATGGGGAGCGGGAGATGGTTACAATTTGTTGCTGATGTCTGTCCCTCTCTCTCTCTTTTTTTTATCTCTCTCCCTCGTTGCCATGAGCTGGTACAACCTGAGGACCACTTAATCTCGGTTCTGAAATTGTGTCTGCACGTTGCCCCAAACTATTCTCATTGGAAACTCGATGGTTTTGACCTGGAAACGAATATATTGGGTACAAACCACAAAGCACAGACACAACTGTTACATTCTTGCCAGCAAAGCCCAGGGAGAATCGAACCGTCTCCACGTCTCACACGATCAGTGTATTCTTCTGGTGACTAATCGATTGTTGCCAATCTCGGTAATGAACCAAATAAATCCCTCTTCATGAGAAATACTCATTGTTGGCAGGACGACGTCTAACACAACATTGTTCTGTGTCAAATATTCTTTCTTTATAAGCTATTGAAGTTTACAGCGGAACTGTTACATGATAAAACTGTTATGATTCTAATTGACATTCTGACTGGGTGTGAAAATTACAGAATGAAACCTTCGCTCGAGTGATCGCATATTTACTTTATTTTAGAAAACGTAGAGGAACAGATTCACTGGGCCCTGCATTAGTTTCAATAAAAACATTCCTTAAACAATAAACATGTTTTTTTTGAAGATACGATACTCCTTTACTCCCACATCCGCTTTACAAATATGCACAAGTTCGCAGGTTATCAAGTGTTACAAAAGCAGTATATGTCATAAATATCTTAGGAGCACACATTTCGTGTTAACACAAAGGCTGGCTGTGGCCAGACACACACCACTATAAACGCAACTGAATGTAAGTGGATTTCTCCTCCAAATCCTTCCAAATGCTCCTTGTCTCGTGAGGACTCTTACCACAATGAGCACTGGCTGCTACGTGAGTGACTTTAACTTCCACTTTTAACGGGATACACTTGTAAATCCCATTTTCTGTAATGTTTTCGCTCAGTTGCTTCCATCACTTTTCTGCTTTCAAGTTTTGCGGCTCCCTGTTCAGGAATTATGAGTGCCCACGGGTGCTTTAACAGCTGGTACCCAGACTGTACTAATTGGGCCAAAGCTTCTGATTTACATCTGACTTCTCTTATTCCACTGTAAACCTGTCAAAGCAGCTGCCTTTTCTTTTAGCTCGGAACACGTCAGTTCTACTCGACATTACCTTATCCTACATGCAGGTCCCTGTTGCCTTTAAATTCAGTGTTCTTCAGAGATTATTTCTGTGTCAATTACATGGTTGTCTCGAATTTAATTATTACTTTGGAAAGTCTGCCTCGTTGAACCTACATTTTCCTCTCCAGTTGCTCTTCTGACAATGCTTGAGATCTTCAAATGTGGGTTCCTATCTTCCATTGCAACAGACACAGCTAAAAGCTAAACGCAAAAAAGCACCCCTACCTGAAATGTGCATCAGTTGCCAACTAATAACGTGTACTTTCCAATAACTTTCCGTTAATTTTCACGCAATAACCTCTCGAGGCACAATAGATGCACAATTTGAGTCACAGCAAAGAAATGCGATCAGCATGAATTCACCAATAGTTTTACACTTCCTTATACAGAAGCACTAAATGAAACCCACTTCAAGCAATGATATTGACTTTTAAAATGTTGAACACCACAAATATATATCCCTTAAAACTGCCTATTGTTCGGACAACTCCCATTACTGTTTTCATTGCTTATGTTGAAATGACTTTTGAACGTTTTCAGAAAGCCAGGCAAGTTTCAATGTTTACCCCACTCATCTCTGCACTACACGATTCACATCCCACAACGAAACGTTGTGTTCAAGACTCTTGCATGACATGGCAATAATAATTACAGAGCAGTGAAATGTCAGATTGACAGTACTGATGGAGCAAAGCATGTTTCGACTGTTAGTTGCAAGCTCTTTACTGCACTGTCACAACAACTGTAGTGAGGTATTGCTTCTCTGTCGCACGTTTGGATCTGAGGATTTGAGGCACAATCGGATGGCCAGCAGTGAACTGGCCCTGTTACCTTTGAGGTGTTGGACTGAGGGAGATAGTTTTTCATTTTCACCGCTGCACCCTGGATTGGATTGCTCACCTGGTAGTTTTTCAGTACAGAGGCAGTGCTGCAGAGACCAAAATGGTGCAGCGCTGAAAAGCAAAGCTTGTAAAATAAGTTTGCACCTTACAATCAGCGTGAGGACTTCTGGATAAATATACTATGAGAGTGTTATCCCGTGAGATTTTCAAGCGTTGGGATAGCAGCACACAACTAGTGGGGTCGTACTAAGGCAGCAGATTGTCAGAATATTAGTAGTGAGGGAACTTTGCAATTTAAGAGGGCCAGGACCTAACGTGTTATAAATTCGATTCTGTTCGAAGTTTGCAGCACATTTATAATGTATTAAGAGGGCAGAAGCACTGGTATAACAAAACATAATTGATTAATCTCATTCACACTGGTGTCGGAAGCTGTAGGCGACAGGAGAGGAGATGTATTAAATTTTTATTTTTACTGACTAACAGCAAAACAATGCGAGTTGACAGGATAGTTGTTTACTCTCGGCGGTTGGTGTTACAATTCTCAATCAAAATTTATAAATGGAACATGTTACCAGAACAAGAGACCTTGTGCAGATCTCTAACCATTTCGCTTGATTCCACTGCCCTTTAATGAATGGAGAAAACACGGCAAAAAGTCAACCTTTCTCAGAAATGAAATGACTAAATAATAGTGTCTCGGAGGGGAGTGTTGAACCGTTGGAGAAAGTCTCCATTACAAGGGAGGAAGTGTTAGGTTTATGAGAGAATATAAAGACTGACAAATCCCGAGGGCCTGATGGAATCTATCAAAGGCTGCTCAGGGAGACGAGAGATGAAATCGCTGGGCCTCTGACGCAAGTGCAGGTATAGCAGAGGGTGAGATACACAGTGTGTACAGGTGACAGGGGGAGAGTGTTGAGGTGACAGGGGGAGAGTGTTGAGGCGAGGGGGGAGAGTGTTGAGGCGAGGGGGAGAGAGTGTTGAGGCGAGGGGGGGAGAGTGTTGAGGCGAGGGGGGGAGAGTGTTGAGGCGAGGGGGGGAGAGTGTTGAGGCGAGAGGGGGAGAGTGTTGAGGAGAGGGGGGAGAGTGTTGAGGCGAGGGGGGGAGAGTGTTGAGGCGAGGGGGGGAGAGTGTTGAGGCGAGGGGGGAGAGTGTTGAGGCGAGGGGGAGAGTGTTGAGGCGAGGGGGGGAGAGTGTTGAGGCGAGGGGGGGACAGTGTTGAGGCGAGAGGGGGAGAGTGTTGAGGCGAGGGGGGGAGAGTGTTGAGGCGAGGGGGGGAGAGTGTTGAGGCGAGGGGGGGAGAGTGTTGAGGCGAGGGGGGGAGATTGTTGAGGCGAGGGGAGGAGAGTGTTGAGGCGAGGGGGGGAGAGTGTTGAGGCGAGGGGGGAGAGTGTTGAGGCGAGGGGGGGAGAGTGTTGAGGCGAGGGGGGAGAGTGTTGAGGCGAGGGGGGAGAGTGTTGAGGCGAGGGGGGGAGAGTGTTGAGGCGAGGGGGGGAGAGTGTTGAGGCGAGGGGGGAGCGTTGAGGCGAGGGGGGAGAGCGTTGAGGCGAGGGGGGAGAGCGTTGAGGCGAGGGGGGAGAGCGTTGAGGCGAGGGGGGAGAGTGTTGAGGCGAGAGGGGGGAGCGTTGAGGCGAGAGGGGGAGAGCGTTGAGGCGAGAGGGGGAGAGTGTTGAGGCGAGAGGGGGAGAGCGTTGAGGTTAAAGTGGAGGGGAGCGTTGAGGCGAGAGGGGGCGAGCGTTGAGGCGAGAGGGGGAGAGCGTTGAGGCGAGAGGGGGAGAGCGTGGAGGCGAGAGGGGGCGAGCGTTGAGGCGAGAGGGGGCGAGCGTTGAGGCGAGAGGGGGCGAGCGTTGAGGCGAGAGGGGGCGAGCGTTGAGGCGAGAGGGGGAGAGCGTTGAGGCGAGGGGGGGAGCGTTGAGGCGAGGGGGGGGGAGCGTTGAGGCGAGCGGGGGAGAGCGTTGAGGCGAAAGGGGGAGAGCGTTGAGACGAGAGGGGGAGAGCGTTGAGGCGAAAGGGGGAGAGCGTTGAGACGAGAGGGGGAGAGCGTTGAGGCGAGAGGGGGAGAGCGTTGATGCGAGAGGGGGAGAGCGTTGAGGCGAGAGGGGGAGAGCGTTGAGGCGAGAGGGGGAGATTGTTGAGGCGAGGGGAGGAGAGTGTTGAGGCGAGGGGGGGAGAGTGTTGAGGCGAGGGGGGAGAGTGTTGAGGCGAGGGGGGGGGAGAGTGTTGAGGCGAGGGGGGGAGAGTGTTGAGGCGAGGGGGGAGAGTGTTGAGGCGAGGGGGGAGAGTGTTGAGGCGAGGGGGGAGAGTGTTGAGGCGAGGGGGGAGATTGTTGAGGCGAGGGGAGGAGAGTGTTGAGGCGAGGGGGGGAGAGTGTTGAGGCGAGGGGGGAGAGTGTTGAGGCGAGGGGGGCAGTGTGTTGAGGCGAGGGGGGGAGAGTGTTGAGGCGAGGGGGAGAGAGTGTTGAGGCGAGGGGGGGAGAGTGTTGAGGCGAGGGGGGGAGAGTGTTGAGGCGAGGGGGGAGCGTTGAGGCGAGGGGGGGAGAGCGTTGAGGCGAGGGGGGAGAGCGTTGAGGCGAGGGGGGAGAGCGTTGAGGCGAGGGGGGAGAGTGTTGAGGCGAGAGGGGGGAGCGTTGAGGCGAGAGGGGGGAGCGTTGAGGCGAGAGGGGGAGAGCGTTGAGGCGAGAGGGGGAGAGTGTTGAGGCGAGAGGGGGAGAGCGTTGAGGTTAATGTGGAGGGGAGCGTTGAGGCGAGAGGGGGCGAGCGTTGAGGCGAGAGGGGGCGAGCGTTGAGGCGAGAGGGGGAGAGCGTTGAGGCGAGAGGGGGAGAGCGTGGAGGCGAGAGGGGGCGAGCGTTGAGGCGAGAGGGGGCGAGCGTTGAGGCGAGAGGGGGCGAGCGTTGAGGCGAGAGGGGGCGAGCGTTGAGGCGAGAGGGGGAGAGCGTTGAGGCGAGAGGGGGAGAGCGTGGAGGCGAGAGGGGGCGAGCGTTGAGGCGAGAGGGGGCGAGCGTTGAGGCGAGAGGGGGCGAGCGTTGAGGCGAGAGGGGGCGAGCGTTGAGGCGAGAGGGGGAGAGCGTTGAGGCGAGGGGGGAGCGTTGAGGCGAGAGGGGGCGAGCGTTGAGGCGAGGGGGGGGAGCGTTGAGGCGAGCGGGGGAGAGCGTTGAGGCGAGAGGGGGAGAGCGTTGAGGCGAGAGGGGGAGAGCGTTGAGGCGAGAGGGGGAGAGCGTTGATGCGAGAGGGGGAGAGCGTTGAGGCGAGAGGGGGAGAGCGTTGAGGCGAGAGGGGGAGATTGTTGAGGCGAGGGGAGGAGAGTGTTGAGGCGAGGGGGGGAGAGTGTTGAGGCGAGGGGGGAGAGTGTTGAGGCGAGGGGGGGAGAGTGTTGAGGCGAGGGGGGGAGAGTGTTGAGGCGAGGGGGGAGAGTGTTGAGGCGAGGGGGGAGAGTGTTGAGGCGAGGGGGGGAGAGTGTTGAGGCGAGGGGGGGAGATTGTTGAGGCGAGGAGAGGAGAGCGTTGAGGCGAGGGGGGGAGAGTGTTGAGGCGAGGGGGGAGAGTGTTGAGGCGAGGGGGGGAGAGTGTTGAGGCGAGGGGGGAGAGTGTTGAGGCGAGGGGGGAGAGTGTTGAGGCGAGGGGGGAGAGTGTTGAGGCGAGGGGGGGAGAGTGTTGCGGCGAGGGGGGGAGAGTGTTGAGGCGAGGGGGGGAGAGTGTTGAGGCGAGGGGGGAGCGTTGAGGCGAGGGGGGGAGAGCGTTGAGGCGAGGGGGGAGAGCGTTGAGGCGAGGGGGGAGAGCGTTGAGGCGAGGGGGGAGAGTGTTGAGGCGAGAGGGGGGAGCGTTGAGGCGAGAGGGGGAGAGCGTTGAGGCGAGAGGGGGAGAGTGTTGAGGCGAGAGGGGGAGAGCGTTGAGGTTAAAGTGGAGGGGAGCGTTGAGGCGAGAGGGGGCGAGCGTTGAGGCGAGAGGGGGCGAGCGTTGAGGCGAGAGGGGGAGAGCGTTGAGGCGAGAGGGGGAGAGCGTGGAGGCGAGAGGGGGCGAGCGTTGAGGCGAGAGGGGGCGAGCGTTGAGGCGAGAGGGGGCGAGCGTTGAGGCGAGAGGGGGCGAGCGTTGAGGCGAGAGGGGGAGAGCGTTGAGGCGAGGGGGGGAGCGTTGAGGCGAGAGGGGGCGAGCGTTGAGGCGAGGGGGGGGAGCGTTGAGGCGAGCGGGGGAGAGCGTTGAGGCGAGAGGGGGAGAGCGTTGAGGCGAGAGGGGGAGAGCGTTGAGGCGAGAGGGGGAGAGCGTTGAGGCGAGAGGGGGAGAGCGTTGATGCGAGAGGGGGAGAGCGTTGAGGCGAGAGGGGGAGAGCGTTGAGGCGAGAGGGGGGGAGTGTTGAGGTGAGAGGGGGAGAGCGTTGAGGTGACAGTGGGAGTGTTGAGGCGAGGGGGATGTTGAGGTGAGGGGGGGGAGTGTTGAGGTGACAGTGGGAGTGTGTTGAGGTGACAGGGGGAGAGCGTTGAGGTGACGGGGAGCGTTGAGGCGAGGGGGGAGCGTTGAGGCGACAGTGGGAGCGTTGAGGCGGCAGTGGGAGCGTTGAGGCGAGAGGGGGGAGCGTGGAGGTGACAGTGGGAGTGTGGAGGTGACAGTGGGAGTGTGGAGGTGACAGTGGGAGTGTGGAGGTGACAGTGGGAGTGTGGAGGTGACAGTGGGAGTGTGGAGGTGAGAGGGGAATTTTGTGGTGGGGGTGAGGGGGGGAGTGTGGAGGTGACAGTGGGAGTGTGGAGGTGACAGTGGGAGTGTGGAGGTGACAGTGGGAGTGTGGAGGTGACAGTGGGAGTGTGGAGGTGACAGTGGGAGTGTGGAGGTGACAGTGGGAGTGTGGAGGTGACAGTGGGAGTGTGGAGGTGACAGTGGGAGTGTGGAGGTGACAGTGGGAGTGTGGAGGTGACAGTGGGAGTGTGGAGGTGACAGTGGGAGTGTGGAGGTGAGAGGGGAATTTTGTGGTGAGGGGTGAGGTTCTGTAACACACTGGTTGACGCTGCTGCCTCATGGCCCCAAAGACCCGGGTTTGATTCCAGCCTCGGGTCACTCTCTGTGTGGAGAGCGCACGTTCTCCCCTGTCTGCCTGGGAATCCTCTGTGTGCTCTCATTTCCTCCCACTCTCCAAAGATGTGGGAGTTAGTTGGATTAGCCATGCTAACCTGTGAGACGGGCAACGTACAGGACAGGTACTGGACGGGGTTAGATACAGAGTAAATTTCCCTCATCAATGTCCCCATCAAACACTCCCAGGACGTGTACAGCATGGGGATAGACACAGAGTAAATTTAAGACTGTGCCCATCAAACATTCACACGGTAAAATTCCCTCTGCACCACCCAGAACAGCTACAGCATTGGCCGGGGTGCGGGGGGGGGGGGGGGGGGTAGATGCATAATAAACCTCTCTCGACAGTGTCCTCATCAAACACTCCCAGGATACCCAGGATGGGGACAGTACGTGGTTAAATGTAGAGTAAATCTCCCTCTATAATGTCCCCATCAAACTCTCCCAAGACAGATGCAACTAGTGTGAGTTCAGATGCAGCTCAGCCTGAGATTTCCAGAAACCTCCCATCACACTGTTTCACCAAGAACTCCAGTGAAGGTGCAGCAAGGGTGAGATGCACAAAAAATGTCTGCATAGACTGTCCAAACAGTAAAGACTTGAGCAGGAGCAGCACAGGGTAAGGTCCACAGAAAATCTCTCTCCATCCATCAGGAACTCGAGCGCAGGTGGACACAGAGATACATATAGTTCTGCTCTCCCTGTATATTGCCAGAAAAAAATCCCAGATATGGGTGAAGCAAAGTTCAATACAGATACATCTCCTCTTGATACTGCCCTCTGAAACCCTCCCAGAACAGTTACACACGGGATTGCAGACAGAGCAAAGCTCACTCTGCAGTGTCCCATTGAATAGTTCACTGCAAAGGGTGTTTACTCTGTGTCGAACCCCATTCTGAACCATGTTTCTGTATTTGCCATTGGGTTACTGTAATTTGTGCTTCTATTGAACATTTCCAAGGATAGGGACTGCACTGGGTAAAGTGTATGGTCTTGCTGCACTGCCAATTCAAACAGGATGATAAAAGGGACGTGTATCTTCTGTATCAAACACGTTTCCATCACTGTCCATGAAGTAATCCCAGGGCAGCCTCACTGATATTGATATTTTCCATTTGTGCTTTTACAATAACGGTCTTCTGTTAATTTGTTGTTATAGTTTGTGAAATAGTCCTTCAGATCTTTCCTAAATACAGTTCACACATTTGGGAATTCGAATGAATTAATTGCAAACATTTTCTGTTGTATAGAACATAGAAAAGCTACAGCACAAACAGGCCCTTCGGCCCACAAGTTGCGCCGGTCATGTCCCTACCCACCTAGGCTTATATATAGGCTGACCGAGAACCCTCAATCCTATTAAGTCCCATGTTCTCATCCAGGAGTCTCTTAAAATACCCCATCGAGTTTGCCTCCACCACCACTGGCGGCAGCCGATTCCACTCACCCACCACCCTCTGAGTGCAAAACTTACCCCTCACATCTCCTCTGTACCTGTTCCCCAGCACCTTTAACCTGCGTCCTCTCGTAGCAGCCATTTCAGCCCTGGGAAAAAGCCTCTGTGAGTCCACCTGATCTATACCACTCAACATCTTATATCCCTCTATCAGGTCACCTCTCATCCTTCTTCTCTCCAAGTAGAAAAGACCGAGCTCTCTCAACATATCCTCATAAGGCATGCCAACCAATCCAGGCAACATCCTTGTAAATCTTCTCTGCACCCTTTCAATAATTTCCACGTCCCTCCTGTAATGAGGCGACCAGAACTGAGCACAGTACTCCAAGTGGGGTCTGACGAGGTTCTTATAAAGCTGCATCATTATCCCCGGACTCCTAAACTCAATCCCTCGATTGATGAAGGCCAGGTGAAAACTGCCCCAGTAAAGTAAATCAGATTGATCAACTGATTGCAATCAATGCCAAATGGGGAATACTTGTCCCGTGTAGAAGTGAGAACCCGTTCCATATTGTGATTGTTTGCAGTATTGGGACAGTGAGATGACCCGATCCAACACAAGAACACTTTGCAATATCTCCCAGTAACAGTGAGTCTGTGTGTCAGCGTTAACCAAGCGGGGTGACATTCCCGGAGGTGCTGACATCTCACGCAGAGTGAAAACCAGAATTCAATTGGTGGGGACTGCCTTGTTAAATTCAGCTGGGGATTTATTGAGGGAATTTGTGAAAATGCATGTGGAGATCTTATACAATCTAATTGAAAAACATTTCGAAATCCGTTTCTCCAACTGACTGTACAGAACAGAAGAGGTACATTTATAGAGATCTCAAGGTGAATAACATTAGTTCCAGTCACTGAACACCAGCAGTAACTTTTTAATGCATATCATTTTATACATGTTTCACATGCAGTGAATATATTTATTTTAATTCCGGTCTCTGAGCAGTCAGATATTGATACAGATAATTCTGATATTTAGCACCATGCTCCCACACTGCCACCTCTGCTTGACCTGAAATAGATGCTCTGTTCCGCAATTATTGAAACCAAGTGTATTCGTGGAGGAACAAACTTACATTCTGCATTCAAACTTTATGTTGTTGAGATCAGCCCAGGATCAGAATGATTGAAGGAGCTGAAGGTTTTTGAGACAGTTTGTGTGACGCTGCTGCTGTGTTGCCTTTATTCGTTTTGTAACGTGGGGGTCGCAGGGAATCAGTAGCGACAATAAGAGTGAGGTCAGTGATGTATCTGTTTGTCAGTTGGTAATAAGAATGAAGTCGGTGATACACCTGGAAGGTAAAGGCAGTAGGGATGAGGTTAGCCATGCACCTGGATGTGTATTGACAATCAGAGCAATTCAGTAATGTATCTGTGCAGGTTGTGAAAGGAGAGTGCGCTCACTGCTGTTCCTAAATACCTGGTTCCAATAAGAATCAGGTTATTTCTGCATCTGCAGGGACAGGTGTAGCATAGAGGAAACACAAGATAAAACTCCATCTGCAATTTCCCCAGCAAACACACCCAGGGCAGGGACAGCGGGCGGATGTTTGAGTTGTGTGGAGTGGGGGGGCTGTGTGTGGAGTGAAAGTTTATTATGGAAGTGAGGGGGAGAGTGATGAGTTGAGAGACGGTGTATTGAGATGAGGGGGAGTGTGTTGAGGTGAGGGGGAAAGTTAAAATGAGATGGCGGGAGCTGAGGCGAGACCGAGTGCTGAGATGAGAAGAGAGAGCTGATATGAGAGAGGGAGAATGTTGATGTGAGACAGAGTGTAGGATTTGGCCCCGCGCTCTCCCCAAATTCGGATAATCCCACCAGAGGTAATTGGATCTTGACACGGTCTGTGCCCATCTGCTCCGACTCCCATGCGGTGTGGGACGGGAAATTCATATCTTGGGGATCTTGAGGTGAGGAGCGTCGAGATGAGATGGGTAGTGTTGTGGTGCGTGGGGGAATGTAGAAGTGAGTGGGAGGATTGATGTGAGGGGGGGAACATGTTAAGGTGAGAGGGGGAGAGTTGTGTTGATTGGGGGAGTGTTGAATTGAGAGCGCGTGTTCTGGTGAGAGGAATTGATGTTAACCCTCTATGGGACAATGTAAATGTGAGAGGGGGAACTTAGAAGCGAGACGGCTAGTGTTGAGGAGAAAGGGTGTAATGTCTGTGTGATAGAGATTGTGCAGAGAGGGGAAGGGGAGTATTGAGGTGAGCGGGGGTGTGTTGAGGTGAGGGGGTGTGTTGACGTGACAGGATAGTGTTGGTGAGAGAGAGAGAGTGTTGGGGTAATGGGGAGTGCTGAGTTGAGAGTGAGGGTGTTAATGTTGTCATGTGAGTGGACCTTTCAGCAATTTTGTTTAAATCATGCAGCTTACATGGAGGTGGAGCTAAGCTGTGGCAGTCAGGTGGTGGTTTTTTTTTGGTCTTTTAGTTTAGTTTTGGGAAGCAGTTTAGCAGCAAGCTCAGAAGCAATCTCTCTCCCTCTCCCTGTCCTTCTCTTTTGAAAAGGCTGTGTTTTGTGGAACAGACTCGACTGCAACCTCTGCTGAGTTTCTCAAGGGATTTTGAGCATTCAGCCCAGGAGGCTGGACACGTGTAATAATCCGGCATTTACCTCTGCTGTATTGTGGTGATTTGGAGGGTTTTGTGGATTGGATGTTGGCTTTGGTTGGAACACACTAGAGATATTTCCTTCAGAGTTGTACATTATTGTGGTTGTTGTGTTTCTTGTTTGTAATTGTTAAATGTTCTTGCTAATTGTCTTACTATACATGTCAACAATATTCTCAAACTTTGTATTGAATAAGAGTTCCTCGTGGGTCAGTTCACTCCCACCTGAAGTGAAACCTCTCGTGCTCCTTCGAGCCAGATTCAAGGTAAAGAGTTACAGGTCACTCGAGCTTCATGGAACAACTGGGAGTATCCAACCTGACTGAGAACAACTGGGGGCTCCGGGATTGAAACCTGTATTTCTGGATTGATTTTGGATTAGTGAACTCAAAGACAGTGAGCGCTGAGCAGATTTGTGTTTTCTTTTCAGGTGTTGTATTCCAGTTTAAATAGGGAGTGTGGTTTGGATTAATGTCTCTTTCAGAGGCTCAGAAGTTTCTGCGGGTGGAGGAAGTCACGCAAGTTACCTGACAGATAGTGACGAAAGCAAAGCTTTTGGAATTGGAAACACATTCCAGTTGACATTGCCTGACAGAGTACAGAAAGGAGAGATAATTGTGGCAATAGCACAACATTTGGAATTGTCAGAAGCTCAGTCAGAACCGTTGGAAATTCAGTTACAAATGAAACTGACTCAATATAAAAAATAATTAAAACTATTTGAATTACAGGGAAAAGAAAAGGAAAGGGAGGAACAGCAAGCAAAATAATTGAATCAATCTGAATTACAGGCAAAAGGGAAAAAGGAGGCAAGGGAAAAATAGAGAGACTTTGAACATTGGAAACTGGCCTTCAAATGTAAACATCGTGTCTGATTGGCGGAGGTAAAGGGTAAAGTACAGTCTGAGGGTAGGGATGAGGATAGTGAGAGAATGAGGGGCAGAAAATACATCAGGAGATAGAAAAGGCAATGTTACAATAATTATGGGGGACTTCAATATGTCGGTTTCTAAGATTCTAAGGTGGACTGGGAAAATCAGGTAGGTCGTGGATCCCAAGAAAAGGAATTTGTGGAATGTCTAAGAGATGGTTTTTGGAGCAGCTTGTGACAGAGCCTACTACGAAACAGGCAATTCTGGATTTGGCGATGTGTAATGAGACAGACTTGATTAGGGAACTTAAGGTGAAGGAACCCTTAGGGAGGAGTGACCACAATATGATAGAATTTACCCTGCAGTTTGAGAGGAAGAACCTGGAATCAGATGAAAAGATATTTGAATTAAATAAAGATAACTACAAGGACATGAAGGTGGAGCTGGCCAGAGTTGATTGGAAAGGGAGCCGAGCAGGGAAGACAGTGGAACAGCAATGGCAGGAGTTCTTGTGAGTTATTTGGGAGGCACAACAGGAATTCATCCCAAGGAGGAGGAAACATGCCACAGGGAGGACGAGGAATCCATGGCGGACGGGGAAGCCAAGGACAGCAAAAACACAAAAGGGAAAGCATCCTTAGTGGCAAGGATTAGTGGGAAGGCAGAAGATTGGGAAGCTTTTGAAAGCAAGGAGAGGACAACTTAAAAAAGCAATAAGAGGGGAGAAGATGAAATATGAGTGTAAGCGAGCTTGTATTATAAAAGAGGAGAGGAGGAGGTTTTCCAATATAAGTTAAGAGAGAGGCAAAAATACCCATTGGATCACTGAAAAATGAGGCTGGAGAAGGAATAATAGGAAACAAAGAAATGACAGAGGAACTGAATAGTTTGCATCAGTCTTCACGGTTGAAGACACCAGTGGGATGCCAGAGCTCCAGGAGAGTCGGGGGACACAGGTGAGTGTAGTGGCCATTACTCAGGAGAAGGTTCTGGGGAAACTGAAAGGTCTGTGGGTGGATAAATCACCTGGACCGGATGGAGTACACCCCAGGTTTCATAAAGACATAGCTGAGGAAATTGTGGTGGCATTGGTGGTGATCTTTCTTTGATAAGGCGCAGCATCGGAGACTGTTATAGAACATAGAACATAGAAAGCCACAGCACAAACAGGCCCTTCGGCCCACAAGTTGCGCCGATCACATCCCCACCTCTAGGCCTATCTATAGCCCTCAATCCCATTAAATCCCATGTACTCATCCAGAAGTCTCTTAAAAGACCCCAACGAGTTTGCCTCCACCACCACCGACGTCAGCCGATTCCACTCACCCACCACCCTCTGAGTGAAAAACTTACCCCTGACATCCCCCCTGTACCTACCCCCCAGCACCTTAAACCTGTGTCCTCTCGTAGCAACCATTTCAGCCCTTGGAAATAGCCTCTGAGAGTCCACCCTATCCAGACCCCTCAACATCTTGTAAACCTCTATCAGGTCACCTCTCATCCTTCGTCTCTCCAGGGAGAAGAGACCAAGCTCCCTCAACCTATCCTCATAAGGCATGCCCCCCAATCCAGGCAACATCCTTGTAAATCTCCTCTGCACCCTTTCAATGGCTTCAACATCTTTCCTGTAATGAGGTGACCAGAACTGCGCGCAGTACTCCAAGTGGGGTCTAACCAGGGTCCTATAAAGCTGCAGCATTATCTCCCGACTCCTAAACTCAATCCCTCGATTAATGAAGGCTAGTACGCCATACGCCTTCTTGACCGCATCCTCCACCTGCGAGGCCGATTTAAGAGTCCTATGGACCCGGACCCCAAGGTCCTTCTGATCCTCTACACTGCTAAGAATGGTACCCTTCATTTTATACTGCTGCTCCATCCCATTGGATCTGCCAAAATGGATCACTACACACTTATCCGGGTTGAAGTCCATCTGCCACTTCTCCGCCCAGTCTTGCATTCTATCTATGTCTCGCTGCAACTTCTGACATCCCTCCAAACTATCCACAACACCACCTACCTTGGTGTCGTCAGCAAACTTACCAACCCATCCCTCCACTTCCTCATCCAGGTCATTTATGAAAATGACAAACAGCAAGGGTCCCAGAACAGATCCCTGGGGCACTCCACTGGTCACTGACCTCCATGCAGAGAAAGACCCCTCCACAGCCACTCTCTGCCTTCTGCAGGCAAGCCAGTTCTGGATCCACAAGGCAACAGCCCCTTGGATCCCATGCCCTCTCACTTTCTCAAGAAGTCTTGCATGGGGGACCTTATCGAACGCTTTGCTGAAGTCCATATAGACCACATCCACCGCTCTTCCTTCGTCATATAAGTTAAGTGCCAATGGTGTTGAGGGTAAGATCCTGGCATGGATAGAGGATTGGCTGACTGGCAGAAGGCAGAGAGTGGGGATGAAGGGATCTTCTTTCAGGATAGCAGCCGGTGACAAGTGGCGCGCCTCAGGGGTCGGTGCTGGGACCACAACTTTTCACAATACACATTAATAATTTGGAAAAACGAAATGAAGGCACTGTTGCTAAGTTTGGTGATGATACAATGATATGCAGAGGGACAGGGAGTATTGCGGAAGTGGGAGGGGGAGGAGGAGGGCTGCAGAAGGACTTGGACAGGTTAGGACAGTGGATAAAGTAGGGGGCAGATGGAATACAATGAGGAAAAGTGTGAGGTTATGCTCTTTGGAAGGAGGAATGGAGGCATAGACTATTTTCTAAATGGGGATATGCTGAGAAAATCAGATGCACAAAGGAATTTGGGAGGCCTTGTTCAAGATTCTCTAAAGGTTAACCTGCAGGTTGAATCGGCAGTTAGGAAGGCAAGTCGAATGCTGGCAATCATGTCGAGAGGCCCCGCACCAGGTTCAGACCCACCCAGGTTCAGACAGAGACGCTGTTCAGATTCACACAAGGTTCGGACTCGGATCATGTTCAGATTCACACCGTGTACAGACTCACCTCAGCTTCACAATCATAGAAACATTGAAATATAGGAACAGCAGGAGCAGGCCATTCGGCCCTTCGACCCAGCTCCGACATTCAGTTTGATCATGGATCATCATCAACTTCAATATCCTGACCATCCCTTGTTCCCATATCCCGTGATCACTTTAGCCCCAAGAGCGATACATAATTTCTTCCTGAAATCACGAAAGGTTTTGGCCTCAGCTACTTTCTGTGGTAGCGAAGTCCATAGATCATCAGAGTGGAGAAATTTCTCCTCACCTCTGTTCTAAAAGGTTGATGCTTATCCTCAAACCATGAACCCTAGTCCTCAACTCCCTAATCATCAGGAACATTCTTTCTGAATCTACCCTGTCTAAACATGGTCCAATAATATATGTTTCACTCGAATGAACTGCAATGAATAAAGCCCTAACCGACTGAGTCTCTCTTCATATCACAGACTTGCCATCCCAGGAATCAGCCTGGTAAACATTCGCTGTACTCCCTCTATAGCGAGGATATCCTTCCTCAGATAAGGACACCAAAACTGCACACAGTACTCGAAGTGTGGCCTCAGCAATGCCCTGTACAACTGCAGTGACACATCTCTCTTCCTGTACTCCAATCTTATCCCTATAAAGGGCAGCATTACAGTTGTCTTCTTTACTGCCTGTTGTACATGCGCGCTTACTTTCACTTCCTGATGCATACGGACACCAAGGCCTCTCTCAATTTACACCCATTCAAATAATAATCTGTCTTCCTATTATTGATGCTAAAGTGGATAACCTCACATTTACCCACATTTTACTGCAACTGCTTTGCACATGCCCACACATTGAGCCTGTTCAAATCACACTGAAGCATGTCTGCATGTTTCTCACAGCTCACCCTCACACACCTTTTATCATCTGCAAATTTGGAGATGATACATTTATTTCCATTTTCAGAATAATTAATATATAATGTGAGCAGTTGGGGTCCGTGCACAGATTCCTGCAGAACCCCACTAGACACTGACTGCTAATCAGAAAAAGGCCCATTTATTGCCAACTCTTTGCTTTCTATCTGCGAACCAGCTTTCTATCCGTCTCAAAACATTGCCTGTAATCCCATGTGCTTTCACTTTACATGGCAGTCTGCGATGTGAGACCTTGTCGAAAGCCTTCTGAAAGTCTCAATAAACACATCTGCTCACGTCACTTTCTGAACTGTAATGTCTGGGGGACACCTACCCGCCCTGGACCTGGCCGTAAGGGACCGGGCAGTAAGGGACACAAGACACAGCAATACCTCTCCACCCACTTCCCTAAACTCCCACACTTACCCCAGCTCTCAGTGCTTCACTCTCTGCAGCTTGCACTCTGTGGAGCTCCCTGAGTGGGCACATTTCACAGGCCTCAGTTTGGTAGTTTATATTTGCCCGTGTCCAACACATGAACCTGATTGAAGTCACTGCCCCCCCTCCCCCTCTAGGTCTGAGTAACCGCCGAGGGCTGACCACCTTGGAAGCCTTTTTTGGAGTTTCAATGCTGGGTCCGGTTCCTGCTGCTCAGCCTCGGAAGTGAGTGGGGTTCAGCAGACCGGAGCTCGCCTCTTCCACCATGAGCGTGTGGCCCGAGTTCCCTTTATCGGGTGACAATGTGATCGAGAGGCTAAACCCACTGTGTCCATTTCAGACTCCGAGGTTCCCACTGGCGGAGATGGAGAACAGGAGCCGGAGAGCCTGAAATTCTTTCCAAAGTTCCCGGTCTGCTGGGAATTGCTTTTTCCTGCACGGCTTGGGGCTTCATGGCTTGCAGATGATTGAAGCATTCCCATAGGATGGTATCTCCCAAGCGGACTTGATAGGAAACTGGCCCTGTTCCAGACTCGACCGTGCCTCATAACCACGTGGATCCATTGCCATGATTCTTTACCAATAACCTATCTCCTGCCTTTAGGTGCCTCTCCCGGCTGGTGGGAACGGCACTGGGTGTTAGCTCCCGCCCTCAGAAGGTCAGACTTAACATTGGGCGGAGTGAACTTCCCATCAACAACTCTGCTGGGGCTATTCCAGTTGTTGAAGAGGGGAGGTCGGGGGGAGGGTTGGAGGGTGTCGTTCTGTAATTGAAGATGAAATCTGGATGGTTTGGTGTCCAAAGAGACTGAGGGATGGTATTTTGAACCTGCTTTTACTGTTTGGGCCGCTCTTTCTGCCAGGCCGTTGGATGATGGGTAATATGACACTGCCCTAACGTGTCAGATTCTGTCCAACTTCATCGAATGCACAAATTCCTGGCTGATGAAGGGTGGTCCATTTTCAGAAACAAACACCTGCGGGATCCCTGGTGTCATGAAAGAGGTGTGAAGTTTCTCCACTCTTGTCCTTGTGTTTGAGTAACTCACCCTGTGTACGGCCATCCATTTTGAATCAGCATCTACCATTATCAGGAACATAGACCCCATGAACGGACCGGCACTCTCCGTGTGCAGCCACGTCTACGGATGTCCTGGCCATTCCCACGTGTGAAGAGTAGTAATTGGTGGTACTTCTGCCCTTGTTGATATTGCCAACACTGACCCATGGGCAAATATCCGTCCCCATACCTGGCCACCAGACAGGGCAACTTGGAGGATCTTCAGTTTGCCACTCCTGGGTGGCCATGGTAAAGTTCACCATGGGATGGTGACCCTGGCTCAGGATGACACTCTTGAACCCCAAAGGCGTGTGCCATCTTCCACAGTCAGCTGCTCTCTGCCACTTCAATATGGGTGCAATTCAGGCTGTAACGGCCTTGTGGATTCCCCCATCAGCACTCGCTGCTTCAATTCATTCAGGAATGGGGAATCTTACGTCCACAGCCGAATCTTATTGGCTGCCACTGGGAGAGTTTTGAGAAAGTTCATGATTACCGTCTCTTCCATTGGGAATATGACAAGTGTCTGTTAATCGTAGCCAACTCAAGGCACCGACCTGAACGACTCGGCCTCCTGGAAGGTGTTCCAATCAATAATGGTAGGCGGACAGAAATAAAGCCCACAGCTGGATATGGGCCAATATTATGGGCCGCACCGTCATGCAGGTCCTTCTGGAATTTCTTTGCCCAAACTATCACCGTAGACGAGGTGTCACAGTGGTTAGCGCTGCTGCCTCATAACGCCAGAGACCTGGGTTCAATTCCTGGCTTGGGTCATTGTCTGTGCGGAGTCTGCACATTCTCTCTGTATCTGCGTGGGTTTACTCTGGTTTCTCTGGTTGCCTCCCACTGTCTGAAAGACGTGCTGTTTAGGTGCAGTGTCCATGCTAAATTCTCCCTCAGTGTTACCCGGACAGGCACCAGTGTGTGGCGACTCGGCGATTTTCGCATTAACTTCATTGCAGTGTTAATGTAAGCCTACATTTGACACTTTATAAATGTTAAACTTCCTCTGAGTATGAATTGTTGAATATCGCTGGGAAACTTCATCGAGCTGTCAGTATAAGTGCACGTGAATAAGTTCATAATTGGAAACAACAATCCTCCTGCCAGCTTTGAAGCTAAGTCCTCGATCAGAGGGATTGGGTATTTATCCAGCTGTGAGAAACAGTTTACCGTTTGTTTACAATTTCCCAGTACAAAGTATTTGTATTCACTCTTGGGACTTGGGTGTCACTGGCCGGCCAGCACTTATTGCCCATCCCTAGTTGCCCATGTTCAGAGGACCATTAAGTGTCAACCACTTGGAGTCACATTTAGTCCTGACCACATAAGGACGACAGATTGCCTTCCCTGGGACATTGGTGAACCAGAGGTGTTTTTCCGAAAATCGACAATGCTTTTATGGTCACCAGCTGATTCTGAATTCCAGATATATTTATTCAAATTCCACCATCTGCTGTGACGGGATTCGAACCCGGATGCACAGAACTTTAGCTGAGTTTCTGTATTAATAGTGTCGTGATAAAACCACCAGTCCATCACATGCACACCCAGAGTGTACACACCCTGACTTCCGGTAACCGAGACACACCATATTATATACGTCTGCAGGGCTCCCGGATTGGACAGCATTAACTGTCTCATACAGGGACCTCATATTGCAATAACTCCACCTGATGGTTATCGTTAAAGTCATTAAGTATGTCTCTCTCTCTCTGTCTCTTTCTGTCTTTCTGTGCATGCCTCTCTCTGTATCTCTCACTCACTCTCTCTCTCTCTCTCTGCCTGTTTCTCTGTGTCTCTTACTGTCTCTCTGCATCTCCCTCATTCACCTCTTTACACTCTTCCTCCGTGTCCCCTCCTCCCTCTCAGTCTCACTCTCCTCCTCCCTCTCCTTTTCTGTCACCCTTTTCTTATTTCTCTGTCTTTCTCTCTCTCTACCTCGCTCTGTCTTTTGCTCTTGCTGTGTCCATTGTATTCATTCAGTCTCACTGTTTCAAATTCGCTGACGCTCTCTGTCTCTGTTTCTCTCTGCCTCTCTTTCTATCTCCCTTTCCGTTTTAGTCTCCCTCTCTCGTTACATCCTTCCATCTGTCTCCCTTTCTCATTCCCTGTCCATCTCCCTCCCCATTTCCCCCAATCTCTATCCCTGTTTTTCTCGCTCTGGGAGAGTCCCTATCTGTCTCTGTTCTTTCTCTCTCTCTCTCTCTCTCGCTCTCTCTGTTTCTCTCCCTGTATCTGTTAGAAACTCTTTCAAACTGTGTCACGCTCCATGTATTTGTACCCTTCCCTCTCTCTGTCAACCTCCGTCTCTCTATCACTCCCAGTTTTGCTCTCACTGCCCTCTCTCTCTCTTTATCTGTCACTCTCTCTGTCTCTGTGAGGCTGTTTGTTATTTATATTTGAAAGTCCAATAGGAAGATTCAGGGGTCTTGTAGCTGTAGTTTCCTCTCAGGGTCTAATGAGTTGAAGAATTGCAGTAAGGGGAGCTTTCAGCAGATTGATTAGCTGCTGCCTGAAGTGAGTCTGTGTCACAGCATAAATGGCAGTGTTTGTACAACAACTTGTGAGTTGCAACATGAAACCAAGTTCCATAACATAGTAATCTAACCATACCGACTCATAGCCCAAATCATACATCCGACGCCATATTGAAAAAACCATTAATGTCGACCATAAGAGGATGAAATTGGCTGAGATAACAAACAGTAAAATGATGGATTTCCTGCGACTCTCCATCTCAGGGTCTCTGGGATTCTCCCCACTGCTGTGAGCCCGGAGTCTCCTGCGGGCTCTGCTGCTCATTAAAATGTGTCTGACGGTGAAAACGTTGAGCAGCAGAATCAGGACGAACGGGGCAGTCGGGGTTAGAATGTTGTGGAGGAACTCGATTGTTCCCCAGACCGGAGATTCCATCACATCGATTGTGACATCACAAAACCAGGGGTCGTTCCCCAGCTGATATCTATTTAATAACATAAAATACCAGAAGATGTTCTTTAAACAGCTCAGCACCGTCACTGTTCCCAGAACCACAGCCGCCGATTTCTCACTGCAATATTTACTCTTCAGCTTGGGGCAGCAAATGGCCACAAATCGATCAAAGGTGAAAGTGACGGTGAACCAGACAGAACAGTCAGTGGCTGCATAAAGCAGGACGGCGTGGATGTTACACACGGGGACCCAGCGCAGGAAAACAAACTGTTCCCAATAAAGAATGGGAATGTGTCTGAATATCAGGTCGAGGATAACGACCAGCAGATCCCCCGCTGACATGGCCACCAGGGAACGAGTCACACATTTGGACAGACCACAGTTTCTGCTCGTCAGAGTCACAATTGTGATTATGTTCACTGTCAGGAAGGGAAATAAAGAATAAAATTAGACAGGATTCAGGGAAAGAAGTTACCATTTGGACTGAGGATGGGTTAAAATAAAAAAGAATGGACACACATAAAATCACTGAAATATGTTTTTAAAAATCCAGCACGTCTTTTGCAGTGTGAGAGGAAAGTGGAGCATCCGGAGGAAACCCACACAGACACGGGGAGAAGGTCCAAACTCCACACAGACAGTGACCCAAGCCTGGAATTGAACCCAGGTCCCTGACGCTGTGAATCAGCAGTGCTAACCACTGTGTCACCGTGCTGCTCCATGGTAGCAACACAGTGGTATACATTTGGGAGAGAGAATTCCGGAGAGTCCACAACATTGACCCTCACTCAGCTACAAGGATGAGGGAGTAAACCCTCTCAGAAAATCCAGACTGGAGTCCTGTAGATGGTAATCTGTCGTCTCTCAGACAGTTTACTGACAATCCCTGCAACAGAGCTGGGACCAAAGAGGGCTGGTTTGACCCTTGCCTCTGGACAATACTAACAATTGGCAGAGGGAGATCCTGATGCCTTGACAGCACAGAATCTCTATTATATTTACACAGAACTGTACCCTGGAGAGGAGATCAAAGCATTGTGGCCACTGTAAGCACAACACAGGAAATAATAGTAATCTCACACTCAATTGGCACAGAACACAACTTCCAGTGTTTGCTCTGAAGAGTGGGAGAAAGCTTCAGGGTTCAGCGAATCGCTATCGTCCATAATACTCGGTGCGATTACTGCTGTCCCACGTTGGTCTACTGGACCAGTGCAGCTGCATCAGTCCTCTCTCGGCAGGAAGGATGCCAATCTATGCACCAGGTAAAACTCAAACAAAGGCCAGTACCAAAGGAAAAGCCAAGCAGGCTGCCTTAATGCCTATCGTCCGGTGACTCTGATGTCCAATATTATGAAATGCATCAAAAGGTTAGTCATGGCATGAATCAGTTCCGGCTTCCCAGATTGCCTGGATCCACGACAGTTCACCGACATCCACAACAGGTCCACAATGCCATCTCCCTGGCCGGACAGTGAACCCTGGAACACAGACTCGTGTTTATCAACTACAGCTCAGCCTGCAACACCATTAGTGCTAGGAAACCCATGTCCAAAGTCCGTGGCCCTGGGCTTGGCTCCTGCCTCTGCAATAGGATCCTCAACTTCCTAATCCATAGAGAGCAAAATTAAGGACAATCAACAACATCTCCTTCACAATCATCCTGAACAGCCGTGCCGCGTAAGGCTGCGTCCTCAGCCCCTTACTATACTCCTTATACACTGGTGACTGTGTGGCCAAATTCCCCTCCAACTCGATTTCCAAGTTTGCTGATGACACCTGCAGTGGGTCGGAGGAAGAGACAGAGAATCTGGTGAACTGGGGCATCAACAATAATCTCTTCCTCAATGTCAACAAAGCAAATTGACTTCTGGAAGCCTAGTGGAGTACATGCCCCGGTCTACATCAATGGGATGAAGTTGACATAGTCGAGAGCTTCACGTTTTAGGGTCCACATCACGAAAAACCTTTCCTGGTTCCTCCATGATGTCCCTATAATTAAAAAGGTCTCCGAACGCCTCTATTTTCTCAGAGGTTTACGGACATTTGGCATGTCAGCTGCGACTCTCACCAACTTTTACAGATGCACCATAAATAACATTCTAGCTTGGTATGGCTCCTGCTCTGTCCAAGACTGCGAGAAACTTCAAAGCTTGGAGAATGCAGACCAGTCCATCACTCAAACCAACCTCCCACTCATAAACTCTGTCTAAACCTCCCATTACCTTGCAAAAGTAACCAGCCTAATTCAGGAATAGCGCACCACGGACATCAACTTTTCCCACTTGTTCCATCAGAGAAAAAGATAAAAAATGTGTGAGGACATAGACCAACCGACTCATAGAATCACTACAGTGCAGAAGGGGGCCATTTGACCCATCGAGTCTACACCGACAACAATCCCACCCAGGCCCTATCCCCAAAGTCCCACATATGTAGCCTGCTAATCCCCCAAACATACATATCCCAGGACGCTAATGGGCAGTTAACATGGCCAATCAACCCAACCTGCACATTTTGGACTGTGGGTGAAAACCGCAGCATCCGGAGCAAACCCATGCCGACACGGGTAGAATGTGCAAATTCCACACAGACAGTGATCCAAGCCAGGAATCGAACTCAGGTTCCTATGAGACAGCAGCGCTGACCATTGTGCCACCATGCTGCCAACTCAGGAACAGCTTCTCTGCTGCCATCAGACGTTTGAATGGACCCACATTGCATTAAGATGATCTTTTACTACATCCTAGCTATGACTGCAACATTACATTCTGCCCTCTCTCCCTCTCTATGTCCAGTATGCTTTGAATGTATTGCACTCAAGCAACAACACTTTTCACTGTATATCCAATGTTATGAAATGCATCAAAAGGTTAGTCATGGCATGAATCAATTCCGGCCTCCCAGATTGCCTGGATACACTACAGTTCATCTACCTCCCCAACAGGTCCACAGACACCATCTCCCTGGCCCAACACTGAACTCTGTAACACTGAACATAGAGAAGGAGAGAGTGCAGAATGTAATGTTGGACTCAGAGCGAGGGTGTAGAATAAGATCATCTGAATGCGATGTGGGCCCATTAAAACGTCAGATGGCAGCAGAAAAGAAGCTGTTCCTGAGTTGGCAGCATGGTGGCACAATGGTTCGCACTGCTGTCTCACAGGGACCTGAGTTCGATTCCCGGCTTGGATCACATATTTATTATATGTGAAAATAATAAACCAAATCAATTCAAATCAAATCAGTCTTTCGCATCTCAAGCTGAAACATCAGCACGATGTGCCCTGGCCTTACCAATGAACTTATGCAGGTTGATGATGTACACGGGACGGCTGTGATCGAGACTGAATTTACAAGGCTGAATGTGGACATTGGGGAGCTGCGAGAAACTGGACTTGCTCACAGTGGATTCTTTCCAGAGGAACACCCCACGTTCTTGTAATAGGAGAAATCCCAACAGGCGAGATGTGAGAATGGAACAACGTTTTAAAAAGAAGCTTCACTGGTGCTGATGGAATCCCAGGAATTGAAATGGGATCCCTGATGCTGTGAGGCAGCAGTGCTAACCACTGTGCTATACTGCCATCCTGCAAGGTGCCCTGGAGATATCCAAGATCACGGCCAGGACACCATCATCACCATATCCGTGTTCGGGAAATGATTGGAAAACAATCTGAGGGACAGAATTAATCTCCACTTCGAGAGGTAAGGATTTATGAACAATAATCAGCATTCCCTTGACAGGGGGAGATCATGTCTAAAAATTCGCTGGAATAGATTGAGGAGGTGACTGGATGAGGAGATGAGGGAAGTGCAGTCGATGTAGTCTACGTGTTCTTCAGAAAAGCTTTTGACAAATATGGAAGACTGAACAAGGAAGTGATTCCGACTGGAACCAGGTCAATTTGGTAAATTATATTCAAAATGGCTGAGTGGCAGAGGGTGATGGTGGAAGGTTGTTTTTGTGACTGCAAGCCTGTGTTCAGTGGGGTTCCACAGGGATCAATGCTGGGTCCCTTGCTCTTTGTAGTGTACATTGATGGTCGAGACATGAATGTGTGAGGTGTGATCAGTAAGTTTGCAGATGATACAAAAATTGGTGGGGTGGTAAATATTGAGGAGGAAAGCCTTAGATTACAGGAATCACAGAATCCTACAGTGCAGAAGGAGGCCATTCAGCCCATCGAGTCTGCACTGAGCACAATCCCAACCAGGCGATATCCCCTGAACCCCATGCATTTACCCAAGCAATTATCCCTGACAGTAAGTCCAGTATATCCTGGCCAATCCACCTAACCCACAAGTCTTCCGACTGTGGGCGGAAACTGGAGCACCCAGAGGAAACCCATGCAGACACGGGGAGAATGTGCAAACTCCACACAGATGTGGTCCAAGCCAGAAATGGAACACACGTCCCTGGCGCTGTGGGGCAGCAGTGCTAACCACTGTGCCACCGTGCTGAGGAAACTGAAAGGCTGGGCAAATGGGCAAATGTAATTTACACCTGACCAATGTGAGGCCGTGCATTTGGGACGACTATCCGGGCAAGGAAATGCACCATGTCCGGTCGAGTCTGAGGAAGTGCAGAGGACCAGAATGAATTTGGGGTGCATATATGTGGATCCCTAAAAGCAGCAAGACAGGTCGATGAGGTGGTGAAGACGACATGTAGGATACTTGCCTTTAGCAGCCGCAGCACAGAATATAAGAGCTGGGAGGTGATGATGGAAGTTTATAAAACGCTGGTTCGACCAGAGCAAGAGAACTGTGTACAGCTCCGGTCATCACACTACAGGAAGGATGTGATTACACTGGAGACGGTGGAGAGGAGATTCACCAGGATGCTGCCTGGGCTGGAGAGTTTCAGCTATGAGGAGAGGCTGGTTAGGCTGGGTTTTTTACCTTAGAGCAGAGACGGCTGGAGGTGGAGTGGGTGTAGTGGGTGGTGATGGGGAACGCTTTCAGGTGGGGGCCGGGTGGGGGTGGGGGACTGAGTGATATGAACAAAATTATGTGGCACACGGATAGGAAGAAACCTTTTCCCTTTAGTAGAGGTGTCAATAACCAGAGGGGCGTGGAGTTAAGGTAAAGGGCAGATTTTTGTGTGGATTTGAGGGAAAATGTTTCCATCCACAGGGTGCTGGGATCTGCAGCTCACGGCCTGAAAGGATGGTAGAAGCGGGAACAACCACAAGAGGCATTTAGATCAGCAACTCAAACACCAGAGCATATAATTATTAAACTAGAAAGAGTGCAGAAAAGATTTACTCGGATGTTCCCGGGACTTGATGGATTGAGTTATAAGGAGAGGCTGAATAGACTGGGACTTGTTCCCCTGGAGCGTAGGAGGCAGAGGGGTGATCTTATAGAGGTCTATAAAATAATGAGGGGCACAGATCAGCTCAATAGTCAATATCTTTTCCCAAAGGTAGGGGAGTCTAAAACTAGAGGGCACAGGTTTAAGGTGAGAGGGGAGAGATACAAAAGGGACCAGAGGGGCATTTTTTTCGCACAGAGGGTGGTGAGTGTCTGGAACGAGCTGCCAGAGGCAGTAGTAGAGGCGGGTACAATTTTATTTTTTAAAAAGCGTTTAGATAGTTAAATGGGCACGATGGGTACAGAGGGATATGGGGCAAATGTGGGCAATTGGGATTAGTTTAGGGGTTTAAAAAGAAAGGGCAGCATGGATAAGATGGGTCGAAGGGCCTCTTTCCATTCTGTAAACTCTATGATAAGGCTGTGGATCGAGTGCTGGAAAATGGGATTGTATTGGATAGGTGTTTGATGACCAGTTCAGACATAATGGCCGAATGGCCTCATTTCGTGCTGTTAAAACTCTTTGGCTGTTGGACCTCCCACAGCAGTGGCCCCATCACTTGCAGCTCTCACAGCGCTGGCTGGGATACCCACCACCTCCCAAACCTATCTGGTTGCAAATGCGCAATTGCAGCCAGCAGTGAGCTGCCTGGTCTGAGAGAGACATCTGTCAGCTCTCTGCTGCTGCAGCTCGCTTCAACACAGCAGCTGCCCCCAGGTAGTCCGGGGGTCCTCAGCTCTTTCTGAGCAGCCCCCGACCAGATATAGACCCAGCCCCCTCCCCACCACCTGGACCAATCACCCACCATTCCCCCACACCAATTCCATGCAGAGTGTCAGCAGGGCGCCTCTCCCTAACCCACTGTGCATGCAGAGAGGCAGCGAGACCCCTCCCTACCCCATTGTGCATGCAGAGAGGCAGCGAGAACCCCTCACTACCCCACTGTCCATGCAGAGACGCAGCGAGACCCCCACCCTACCCCACTGTCCATGGAGAGAGGCAGCGAGACCCCTCCCTACCCAACTGTGCATGCAGAGAGGCAGAGAGACCCTACCTACCCCACTGTACATGCAGAGAGGCAGCGAGACCCCCTCCCTACCCCAGTGTGCATGCAGGGAGGCAACGAGACCCCCTTCCTACCCCACTGTGCATGCGGAGAGGCAGCGAGACCCCCCCTACCCCACTGTGCATGCAGAGAGGCAGTGATGCCCCCCTCCCTGCCTCCATCAATCACGTGCAGAGTGGCAGCGGGGACCACCCCACCCCACAGACAGCGAGCAGAATGGTAACGTGGCACTCTCCGACCCAGCAACTATGTTCAGAGTCGACCCCGCTACCTTCAGGCTCCGCCACTGTAGACCCCGCTACCTCATGCCCCACTCCCTGGTACTGCCCAGTGGGCATTGCCCAAGGGGCACCTACCTTTGCCCTCGACCTTGCCCGCTGCCCTCAATGGCCTTCAGTTCTCCCGGCGAGGTCATCATGACTCGTCCTCATACATGTGGCCAACTGCTTTCCTCACCGGACCCAACCTCTCCCGGTGAGGCTGCAAAGGAAAGTGTGGCACACAATTCCATCCCAGGCTCACTAATTTCATTTAAATTTGTTTTAAAATAAATTGAAATAATTTATTCAGCCTCTTGCCGGAAATGGGCAGGAGACTGAATCCGCTGTTTATCCATTGCCGGTGAAGGTTGCATGAGGTGAGAAATGGGACGTGGACCTGAGTTCCAGGCTGTCACGCGGTTTTACTTGATCACCCCACCATCAATGGACAGGGAGTAGCTGTTATCCTGCCCCCCTACCGTCTGTGTGTTGCGTGTGTCTATATTGTCTGTACCAGTATGCATGTGTGTGTGTGCGTGTTTGTGTGTGAGCAACAGAGTACCTGACGAGTGTTCCTAAGTGTGCGTTATTCTGGAGTGTTGCAGCAATTTTGGTTCTTGAATTTGTGAGTGAGTGGGAGTAAGTGTCTAAATCTGATTGCTTCGATCAACAAATGTGTGTATTAATGTATGTGTGTTTGGGTGTGTCTGTGTGTTTGTGTTCCTGTTGCTCTCGGAGAGATTGTGGTAGCACAGGGGATAGCATTGCTGCCTCAAAGCACCAGAGGTCCTGGTTCAATTGCAGGCTTGGCCACTGTCTGTGCAGATTCTGCATGTTCTCCCCATGTCTGCGTGGGTTTCCTCCGGGTGCTCCAGTTTCCTCCCACTATCTGAAAGTTGTGCTGGTTGGGTGCATTGGCCGTGCTAAATTCTCCCTCAATGGACCTGAACAGGCGCTGGAGTGTGGTGACTCGGGGATTTTTACAGTAACTTCATTGCAATGTTAATGTTCGCATACTTGTGACACTGATGAATAAATTTCAAATTTAATGAAATATGTTTTCTCTCTGTGAGATCCTGCTGTGCAGATATGACCAATAAAATTAATTCTGTGGCCTGGTGATTGGGTGGGTGAACTGGTGTTATATGCAGAGGGTGAAAAGGATTCTGTCTCAATATTTTACACACGAAGGAATAGTTTTTGAGGTCACATGTCTATGGAAAGTCACAGCACTCAGAAGACATCCCAGCCCAGAGACCCTGAGACAATTGTCAGTGGCTGAAAGAATTAATAACCGGATACAGAGATTCAACAAGAGCAGCAAACCCAGTACAGGAAATGACAAGAAAATCAATACAGTTAAACAGCCTTTCTAGAATTAGGAACTGGACACAAGGGACGGGACTTTCCAGCCTCACTCTTCCCCAAGCTGCAAAATCCCACCCGTGTTCAACAGACCTTCCCATTCTCCGCCCCTCGCCTGCACCGATTCCCGTGGCGGTCGGGCCGGTCCAATTCCAGCCAGAGACTTACCCGGAACACCAACAATCGCCAGGAGGGGATAGTAAAAGCATTGAATCATGAACAGTAGATGTTGAATCCGATCAGCTGATGTCATCATCCAATAATAATCAGTAAAGAGAGAAATCCAATAGAACAAACTCCTGTCCTTGGTTGGAACATTCCGGTTTTTTTTGATAAGGTTCACCATGGTAGGCTTCTGCAGAAAATGCAGATGTATGGGATTGGGGGTGATCTAGGAAATTGGATCAGGAATTGGCTAGCGGATAGGAAACAGAGGGTGGTGGTTGATAGTAAATATTCATCATGGAGTGCGGTTACAAGTGGTGTACCTCAGGGATCTGTTTTGGGGCCACTGCTGTTTGTAATATTTATTAATGATCTGGATGAGGGTATAGTTGGGTGGATTAGCAAATTTGCTGATGACACCAAAGTCGGTGGTGTGGTAGACAGTGAGGAAGGGTGTCGTAGTTTGCAGGAAGACTTAGACAGGTTGCAAAGTTGGGCCGAGAGGTGGCGGATGGAGTTTAATGCGGAGAAGTGTGAGGTAATTCACTTTGGTAGGAATAACAGATGTGTTGAGTATAGGGCTAACGGGAGGACTTTGAATAGTGTGGAGGAGCAGAGGGATCTAGGTGTATGTGTGCATAGATCCCTGAAAGTTGGGAATCAAGTAGATAAGGTTGTTAAGAAGGCATATGGTGTCTTGGCGTTTATTGGTAGGGGGATTGAATTTAGGAGTCGTAGCGTTATGTTGCAACTGTACACAACTCTGGTGCGGCCGCACTTGGAGTACTGTGTGCAGTTCTGGTCCCCACATTACAGGAAGGATGTGGAGGCTTTGGAGAGGGTGCAGAGGAGGTTTACCAGGATGTTGCCTGGTATGGAGGGGAGATCCTATGAGGAGAGGCTGAGGGATTTGGGATTGTTTTCGCTGGAAAGGCGGCGGCTAAGAGGGGATCTTATTGAAACATATAAGATGATTAGAGGTTTAGATAGGGTGGATAGTGATAGCCTTTTTCCTCTGATGGAGAAATCCAGCACGAGGGGGCATGGCTTTAAATTGAGGGGGGGTAGTTATAGAACCGATGTCAGGGGTAGGTTCTTTACCCAGAGGGTGGTGAGGGATTGGAATGCCCTGCCAGCATCAGTAGTAAATGCGCCTAGTTTGGGGGCGTTTAAGAGATCCGTTGATAGGTTCATGGACGAAAAGAAATTGGTTTAGGTTGGAGGGTCACAGTTTTTTTTTTAACTGGTCGGTGCAACATCGTGGGCCGAAGGGCCTGTTCTGCGCTGTAATGTTCTATGTTCTATGTTCTATGGTTCATTGTTCCCAGATTCTGATCCATTGTTGAAACATTCCGGTTCATTGTTCCCAGATTCTGATCCATTGTTGGAAGATTCCAATTCTTTGTTCCCAGATTCTGATCCATTGTTGGAAGACTCCAATCCATTGCTCCCAGATTCTGATCCATTGTTGGAAGACTCCAATCCATTGTTCCCAGATTCTGATCCATTGTTGGAAGACTCCAATCCATTGCTCCCAGATTCTGATCTCTCCTCTCCCTCCCTCTCTCTCCACAGCCGCTGATCTCTGTTGGTGTCGGAGTTGCCGCTCCCGCTGACTCAATGGGACAAGACATTGAACGGAATCCCTTATTAATAGAAGAGGGAAATCCCTCAAGGCACACTAATCGGATCCATGGAGACTCACATCAATTCCAGTCACTGAACAAACAGCTTCACTTCACCCCCTTCAATCCAACACTTTTTATACCCAAAGTAGAACAGTTACAGCCTCGATGGGGTGTTGAGGGTCAGGGAGGGATGGAAAGTTGGAAATAATGTAGGGTCAATATTAATTCGATATAGCAGAGATCACTCTGCTCGTGTTAATTTTGAGACGACGAGAATACAAAAGCAGGGGTGTATTGCTGAGGGTTTATAAGACACTGGTCTGACCGCATTCACAATATTGGCCACTGTTCTCCCCATGTCTGCGTGGGTTTCCTCCGGGTGCTCCAGTTTCCTCCCACTATCTGAAAGTTGTGCTGGTTGGGTGCATTGGCCGTGCTAAATTCTCCCTCAGTGTACCTGAACAGGCACTGGAGTGTGGTGACTCGGGGATTTTTATAGTAACTTCATTGCAATGTTAATGTTCGCATACTTGTGACACTGATGAATAAATTTCAAATTTCATGAAATATGTTTTCTCTCTGTGAGATCCTGCTGTGCAGATATGACCAATAAAATTGATTCTGCGGCCTGGTGATTGGGTGGGTGAACTGGTGTTATATGCAGAGGGTGAAAAGGATTCTGTCTCAATATTTTACGCACGAAGGAATAGTGTTTGAGGTCACATGTCTATGGAAAGTCACAGCACTCAGAAGACACCCCAGCCCAGAGACCCTGAGACAATTGTCATTGGCTGAAAGAATTAATAACCGGATACAGAGATTAATTAAGAGCAGCAAACACAGTACAGGAAATGACAAGAAAATCAATACAGGTAAGCAGCCTTTCTAGAATTAGGAACTGGACACAGGGGACGGGACTTTCCAGTCTCACTCTTCCCCAAGCTGCAAAATCCCACCCGTGTTCAACAGATCTTCCCATTCTCCGCCCCTCGCCTGCTCCGATTCCCGTGGCGGTCGGGCCGGTCCAATTCCAGCCAGAGACTTACCCGGAACACCAACAATCGCCAGGAGGGGATAGTAAAAGCATTGAATCGCGTTCAGTAGATATTGAATCCGAACAGCTGATGTCATCCACCAATAATCAGCAGTAAACTGAGAAATCCAATAGAATAAACTCCTGTCCTTGGTTGGAACATTCCGGTTCATTGTTCCCAGATTCTGATCCATTGTCGAAACATTCCGGTACATTGTTCCCAGATTCTGATCCATTGTTGGAAGATTCCAATCTATTGTTCCCAGATTCTGATCCATTGTTGGAAGATTCCAATCTATTGTTCCCAGATTCTGATCCATTGTTGGAACATTCCGGTTCATTGTTCTCAGATTCTGGAGGGCACAGGTTTAAGGTGAGACGGGAGCGATACAAAAGTGTCCAGAGGGGCAATGTTTTTCACACAGAGGGTGGTGGGTGTCTGGAACAAGCTGCCAGATGTAGGAGTAGAGGCGGGTCCAATTTTGTCTTTTAAAAAGCATTTAGATAGTCACATGGGTATCGAAGGATATGGGCCAAACGCGGGCAATTGGGGTTAGTTGATGAGTTAAAAAAAAGGGTGGCATGGACAAGTTGGGCCGAATGGCCTTTTTCCCTGCTGTAAACCTCTATGACTCTGTTCTGGTCCATTGTTGGAAGACTCCAATCCATTGCTCCCAGATTCTGATCTCTCCTCTCCCTCCCTCTCTCTCCACAGCCGCTGATCTCTGTTGGTGTCAGAGTTGCCGCTCCCGCTGACTCAATGGGACAACACATTGAACGGAATCTCTTATTAATAGAAGAGGGGAATCCCTCCAGGCACACTAATCGGATCCATGGAGACTCACATCAATTCCAGTCACTAAACAAACAGCTTCACTTAACCCCCTTCAATCCAACACTTTTTATCCCCAACGTAAAACAGTTACAGCCTCGATGGGGTGTTGAGGTTCAGGGAGGTATGGAAAGTTGGAAATAATGTAGGGTCAATATTAATTCGATATAGCAGAGATCACTCTGCTCGTGTTAATTTCGAGACGACGAGAATACAAAAGCAGGGGTGTACTGCTGAGGGTTTTAAGACACTGGTCTGACCGCATTCACAATATTGTCAGCAATTGTGGTCCCCGTATCTAAGGAAGGATGTGCTGGCCTTGGAGAGGGTTCAGAGCAGGTTCACAAGAATGATCCGGGGAATGAAAGACTTGACGCATGAGGAGCGTCTGAGGACTGGGGGTCCACACTCGATGCAGTTTGGAAGTATGAGGAAGGGGATAACATTGAAACTTACAGAATAATGAAAGGCCTGGATAGAGTGCACTTGGGGAAGATGTTTCCATTAGTTGGGGAGACTTGGACCCGAGGGCACAGACTCAGAGGAAAGGGATGGCCCTTTAGAAATGTGATGTGGAGATGGCGGTGTTGGACTGGGGTGTGCGCAGTAAGAAGTCTCAAAACACCAGTTTCCCACTCACCTGATGAAGGAGCAGCGTTCCGAAAGCTCGTGATTCGAAATAAAGCTGTGGGACTTTAACCTGCTGTTGTGAGACTTCTTACTTCAGAACTGAGACGAGGAGGAATTTCTTCAGCCAGAAGGTGGTGAATCTGTGGAATTCATTGCCACACAAGGCTGTGGAGGCCAGATCATTGACGGTATTTAATAAAGAGATAAATAGGTTCTTGACTGGTACACGATCAAGGGTTACGGGGAGAAAGCAGGAGAATGGGTTTGAGAAACTTATCAGCCAGAATTGAATGGTGGAGCCGGCTCGACGGGCCCAATGGCCTCATTCTGCTCTTATATCTTATTGTCTTCTGGGTATCATGGTCGTGGTTTTTAGATGACGTTAACGTCAATCAGGGTTGATATAGTCTGCTTACTCCAGGTTGTAGCAGATCTTATGTACAGCTCATGGACAGAACAATCTTAGTATAGGACTTTACACGGATCAATCTCTCAGCATTACGTACAGTACAGTCTTAGCTCGAGTCATCAGATAGAACTATCTCTCAGTGTTATGTACAGTACAATCTGAGGCTTCAGATAGAACTATCTCTCAGTGTTATGTACAGTACAATCTGAGGCTTCAGATAGAACTATCTCTCAGGGTTACGTCCAGTACAATCTGAGGCTTCAGATAGAACTATCTCTCAGTGTTATGTACAGTACAATCTGAGGCTTCAGATAGAACTATCTCTCAGTGTTATGTACAGTACAATCTGAGGCTTCAGATAGAACTATCTCTCAGTGTTATGTACAGTACAATCTGAGGCTTCAGATAGAACTATCTCTCAGTGTTACGTACAGTACAATCTGAGGCTTCAGATAGAACTATCTCTCAGTGTTATGTACAGTACAATCTGAGGCTTCAGATAGAACTATCTCTCAGTGTTATGTACAGTACAATCTGAGGCTTCAGATAGAACTATCTCTCTGTGTTACGTACAGTACAATCAGAGGCGTCAGATAGAACTATCTCTGTCTTACGTACAGTACAATCAGAGGCTTCAGATAGAACTATCTCTCAGTGTTATGTACAGTACAATCAGAGGCTTCAGTTAGAACTATCTCTCAGTGTTACGTACAGTACAATCTGAGGCTTCAGATAGAACTATCTCTCAGTGTTATGTACAGTACAATCTGAGGCTTCAGATAGAACTATCTCTCTATTACATACAGTACAACGTGAGGCTTCAGATAGAACTATCTCTCAGTGTTACATACAGTACAACGTGAGGCTTCAGATAGAACTATCTCTCAGTGTTATGTACAGTACAATCTGAGGCTTCAGATAGAACTATCTCTCTATTACATACAGTACAACGTGAGGCTTCAGATAGAACTATCTCTCAGTGTTATGTACAGTACAATCTGAGGCTTCAGATAGAACTATCTCTCAGTGTTATGTACAGTACAATCTGAGGCTTCAGATAGAACTATCTCTCAGTGTTATGTACAGTACAATCTGAGGCTTCAGATAGAACTATCTCTCAGTGTTATGTACAGTACAATCAGAGGCGTCAGATAGAACTATCTCTGTGTTACGTACAGTACAATCAGAGGCTTCAGATAGAACTATCTCTCAGGGTTACGTCCAGTACAACCTGAGGCTTCAGATGTAACTATCTCTCAGTGTTATGTACAGTACAATCTGAGGCTTCAGATAGAACTATCTCTCAGTGTTACGTATTTTATTATTAAATTCATCATTTTATTGCCCAGAACTGAAGAGTCCCTTCTGCTGGATGAACATGGAATACCGAGGGGGGTGGGGTGTTTATTTGGGGTGGGGGTGAGGGTAGGGCGTGTGGGGCTGCCGCATACGGGGCACCGTCTGCACCTTTAAAATCAAATCCAAAGTTACAAGAGTTTTTTCCCCCTCCTAATGTTTTCATTGTAACTATGATCTGATGTCAGTGATTGCAATCAGTTTGTCAGATGGTCGCAGGCACAGCACAATTCTCCAGTAGAATAGGCCTTCTGGGCAATCGCCGGGTAAACCCTTAACTATCAGGGGCGCAACAAGTACGATAATACCCAGCCCCCCCCCCTTCCCAACCAAACAGCCCCCCCCCGCCCCCCCGACACCGCCCTCCAGCCCATGCTCCAATCCATTACTAATTAAAACTCTGTCTGTCTCCTCAAATTTACCATGTCCCAGCATCAACCGCACTCCGAGGTAATGAATTCCACAGATTCACCACCCATTGAGAGAAGTAATTTCTCCCCATGTCTGTTTTAAATCTGCTGCCCCTTTCCCGTAAGATGCCCTACATTGTTCTACACTGTGATTCCTGATAGGCTGCTTTATACCACTCCCACTACAGTGGCACAGTGGTTAGCACTGCTGCCTCACAGCGACAGGGACCTGGGTTCGATTCCCGGCTTGCCTCACTGCCTGTGTGGAGTCTGCACGTTCTCCCCGTGTCTGCATGAGTTTTCTTCGGGCGCTCCGGTTTCCTTCCAAAGTCCCATAGAAGTGCTGGTTAGATACATTGGCCATGCTAAATACTCCCTCAGTGTTAACCAAACAGGCGCCGGAGTGTAGCAACTGGGGGATTTTCACAGTAACTTCATTGCAGTGTTGATGTAAGCCTACTTGTGACACGAATAAATAACCTTTATACTTATTGACTGGTACTTGAGTGTTAAACCTCCCGATACAATCAGCACTTGTTTACACAGCAAAAACAATCCCATTCCAAGAGATACATGGGAGAGTGAACATCGAAGGGCCTGTTCCTCTGCAGCACTTTTCTTTGTTCTTACGGCATAAATATCTTTAAGCATGTTGATTTTGAAATAATTTTATCCAAGATTTAACATAAATCTGTCTTCTTCACATCAGGTTATGGATCTGACTGTTATGGTAAGAAAAACATCCTTCAGTTCAGTTCCTGTTATTCAACTCCTCCAAAACAGTCATGGGGGCGATGGGTTATTCACTCAGACATTTCCCTAAGATGCTTTTAATGTGATAATCCTTGGAAATTTAAACAGATAGTGAAAAAATCATGACAGTTCAATGAATCCGATCACATTGCAGAATGCCAAGACTAATATAACCTGCTGCCTGGCTAATTGGATTAGCTATGCTGCCTCACAGCACCAGGGACACAGGTTCGATTCCCGGCTTGGGTCACTGTCTGTGCGGAGTCTGCATGTTCTCCCCATGTCTGCGTGGGTTTCCTCCGGCTGCTCCGGTTTCCTCCCACAGTGTGAAAAACGTGCTGTTAGGTGGATTGGCAATGCTAAAGTGTCCTTAGTGTCCACAGATGTACTGGATAGGTGGATTGGCCATTCTACATTGCCCCTTCCTGTCCACAGATGTACTGGATTGTTGGACTGGCCATTCTCCATTGCCCCCTCGTGTCCACAGATGTACTGGATTGGTGGATTGGCCATTCTACATTGCCCCCTAGTGTCCACAGATGTGCGGATTAGGTGGATTGGCCATTCTACATTGCCCCTTAGTGTCCACAGATGTACTGGATAGGTGGATTGGCCATTCTACATTGCCCCTTAGTTTCCACAGATGTACTGGTTCGGTGAATTGGCCATTCTACATTGCCCCTCAGTGTCCACAGATGTACTGGATAAGTGGATTGGCCATTCCACATTACCCCTTCCTGTCCACAGATGTACTGGATTGCTGGACTGGCCATTCTACATTGCCCCCTCGTGTCCACAGATGTACTGGATTGGTGGATTGGCCATTCTACATTACCCCTTCCTGTCCACAGATGTACTGGATAGGTGGATTGGCCATTCTACATTGCACCTTAGTGTCCACAGTTGTGCGGTTAGGTGGACTGGCCATTCTACATTGCCCCCTAGTGTCCACAGATGTACTGGTTTGGTGGATTGGCCATTCTACATTGCCCCTTAGTGTCCACAGATGTACTGGTTCGGTGGATTGGCCATTCTACATTGCCCCTTACTGTCCACAGATGTGCGGATTAGGTGGATTGGCCATTCTACATTGCCCCTTAGTGTCCACAGATGAACTGGATAGGTGGATTGGCCATTCTACATTGCCCCTTAGTTTCCACAGATGTGCGGGTTAGGTGGATTGGCCATTCTACATTGCCCCTTAGTGTCCACAGATGTACTGGTTTGGTGGATTGGCCATTCTACATTGCCCCTTAGTGTCCACAGATGTACTGGTTCGGTGGATTGGCCATTCTACATTGCTGTTTCCCCCCCCAGCTGTTTCCCCCCCCCAGCTGTTTCCCCCCCCAGCTGTTTCCCCCCCCCAGCTGTTTCCCCCCCCAGCTGTTTCCCCCCCAGCTGTTTCCCCCCCAGCTGTTTCCCCCCCAGCTGTTTCCCCCCCAGCTGTTTCCCCCCCAGCTGTTTCCCCCCCCAGCTGTTTCCCCCCCCCAGCTGTTTCCCCCCCAGCTGTTTCCCCCCCCAGCTGTTTCTCCCCAGCTGTTCCCCCCCCAGCTGTTATCCCCCCCCAGCTGTTACCCCCCCCCAGCTGTTACCCCCCCAGCTGTTACCCCCCCACAGCTGTTTCCCCCCCCCCGCTCTGCTTCCCCCCCCCGCTCTGCTTCCCCCCCCCGCTCTGCTTCCCCCCCCCGCTCTGCTTCCCCCCCCGCTCTGCTTCCCCCCCCCGCTCTGCTTCCCCCCCCCGCTCTGCTTCCCCCCCCGCTCTGCTTCCCCCCCCCCGCTCTGCTTCCCCCCCCCCGCTCTGCTTCCCCCCCCGCTCTGTTTCCCCCCCCCCGCTCTGTTTCCCCCTCTCAGACCCGCCCTGACCAATTCCTCTGAGACTCTCCAGTCCCACCAGGATTCCCCCCCCCCAAATCCCAGCCCTATCCATAGGGAGCCCCTCCCCAGCTCCTGAACTCCTGTCCCCACTCCCACCGACAGACCCAAACCCCACCCCCACCGACAGACCCAAACCCCACCCCCACCGACAGACCCAAACCCCACCCCCACCGACAGACCCAAACCCCACCCCCACCGACAGACCCAACCCCCACCGACAGACCCGAACCCCACCGACAGACCCAAACCCCACCTCCACCGACAGACCCAAACCCCACCCCCACCGACAGACCCAACCCCCACCCCCAGACCCAAAACCCCACCGACAGACCCAAAACCCCACCCCCACCGACAGACCCAACCCCCACCCCCACCGACAGACCCAAACCCCACCCCCATCGACAGACCCAAACCCCACCCCCATCGACAGACCCAAACCCCACCCCCACCGACAGACCCGAACCCCACCCCCACCGACAGACCCAAACCCCACCCCCACCGACAGACCCAAACCCCACCCCCAGACCCAAACCCCACCCCCAGACCCAAACCCCACCCCCCCCGACAGACCCAAACCCCACTGACAGACCCAAACCCCACCAACCGACAGACCCAAACCCCACCCCCAGACCCAAACCCCACCCCCAGACCCAAACCCCACCCCCCCCGACAGACCCAAACCCCACTGACAGACCCAAACCCCACCAACAGACCCAAACCCCACCCCCACCGACAGACCCAAACCCCACCCCCAGACCCAACCTCCACCCCCACCGACAGACCCAACCCCCACCCCCCACCCCCACCGACATACCCAAACCCCACCCCCACCGACAGACCCAAAAACCCACCCCCACCGACAGACCCAAACCCCACCCCCACCGACAGACCCAACCCCCACCCACAGACCCAAACCCCACCCCCACCGACAGACCCAAATCCCACCCCCACCAACAGACCCAAACCCCACCAACCGACCCAAACCTCTCGGCCCCTCCCCCCGATCCTCTCTGCCCCTCCCCCCGATCCTCTCTGCCCCTCCCCCCGATCCTCTCTGCCCCTCCCCCCGATCCTCTCTGCCCCTCCCCCCGATCCTCTCTGCCCAATCTTCTCCAATCCCACTCTAATCACCCCCCCACTCACTCTCTCTCAGGAACTCACCGCCAAAGCCCTCTGAGCCACTCCCAATCCTTCTCAACCCCCCGCCCTCAATCTCCACTAATTCCCCCCCAAAACTCCTCTTTCCCCCACCTGATTCCCTGTCCCTCTGCCCCATCTCCTTTCATCCGACTCTGTAAGCACCCTCTCCCCCCGCTCAATCTCTCTGACACCCACTGCCAATCTGACTCTCAGCCCCCTGAATCCTCCAAGTTCCTGCCCCAATTCCTCAGCACCCCCCCCCCCGAAAGGCTCCCTCTGCCCCCCTGCCAAACCCAAGCCCCCCTGACGCCTGCACCCAATCCTTCCTCAGTCCTCCCCACCCCAGAATCCCTCTGAGTCACCCCCCCCCCGCTCCGAATCGCTCGACACCCCCCCAATTCTAACCCTGATGCAAGGCCCCACCCTAAATCCCTCTCTGAATTTCCCCCCTCCCAAATCCCTATAAATCCACCCCGCCCTCAATCCCTTTCCCTCCACCCCGACTCCCCCTCCCCTCCCGCTAACTCCCTCTCTGACTCCCTACCCCATCCAGACCCTCCCCAGATTCTAAGCCCCTGAGATTCCTCTAGAATCCCCCCTGAACGTCTCCTGAGATCGCCCCCACCCTCGCCACATTCCTCTGCCCCCGAATCCTGCTCCCTCTCCAATCCCACCCCTTCAATCTGTCTGAGCACCAAACCATGTCTTGTCATCCCCGTAAGCCCCCCAATCCCTCCTGTATCCCTCAGAACCCCAGAAATCCCCCTCTAAGCCTCCCCTTCCCGAATCCCCCTCAATTCCCCCCGATTCCCTCCCTCTCAGCCCCGCTAAATCCCAAATTCCCCATGAGACCCTTAAATACCCGAATCCCTCTAATTCCCGACCACAATCCCTGAGTCTCCCTCTCCACTCTCTCCCTTTAATCCCTCTCAATTCCCCCCCCCCCCCCACTCCAGCCAATTCTGTCGTCCCTCCTCACAATCCCTCTAAATCTCCCGATCCTTCCCTCTGAGCCCCGTACCCCGCTCCCCCCACTGCCCAAACCATCTTCAAAGCCCCCCAGCTGAATATCCCTCTAAGTTCCCCTCTTTCCCCCCGCCCCCCCTCTCAACCTGGCAAATTCCCACTCCCTCCCTGTGAACAGCCTCTGGACTGACAGATCCCCCCCTTTCTAATTAGTACCCCCCCCCACCGCGCGTCCATCCCCGTCCACCACCCCCCGGTAAACAGCTCCTGGTGGAGTTGGATGTGGAAACTCTGCCCATTTTAAACATTAACGTTCAAATGACTAATTCCCCTGACACTGAGCAGCCTGTGTTATAACATCCCCCACCCCCATCCTGTACAACAGACCCCCTGTCTGATTCTTCCCCCCCATCTCCATTGCCCCCTTTCTCTGATAACCCCTGACTCTGGTCAGCCTGTGTTATAATATTCCCCCCACTTGTACAACAGCCTCCCCCACCGGCCCCTTCCCTCTCTGTCTAATAGCCCCTGGCTCTGAACAAGCCCCTGTATTACACACTCCCCCCTTTCAGCAGTGCTGAATCCCTCTGAATTGCCCCCGATTCCCTCCCTCTGCGTTCCTGGGCCTTTGCTGCTTGTGAACAGCAAACCCGTGATCTGGCCCGTCCCCCACGAGAGAGAGAGAGATAGAGAGAGACAGAGAAGTAGAGATGGAGATAGAGAGAATGCTGCTGTAATTCAGACGGAATGATTCACAGAGAGGGGGAAGCAGAGATCAGAGAGATGGAGATGGGGAGGATGCGACTGTAATTCAGACTGATTCACAGAGAAGGAAGCAGAGATCAGAGAGAGGGGGAAGCAGATAGAGAGAGTGAAGGAGATAGAGAGAGATAAGAGACAAATAAAAGCAGAGTTAAAGTTAAAATTGTATTTGTTAATCACAAGTAGGCTTACATTAACACTGCAATGAAGTTATTGTGAAAAGATATAGAGATGGGGAGTGAGAGAGAATGCTGCTGTACTTCAGACAGAATGAGTCACAGAGAGGGAGCAGAGATAGACAGAGGGGGGAGCAGAGAGAGAGAGAGAGACGGAGAGGAGGCTGCTGTGATTGAGATAAAATGATCCACAGAGAGAGAGAGAGATGTCCAGAGAGGCTGAGATACAAAGTGAGACGTCGAGATAAATAGAAAGTGGGGCTTTGGCAAGACAGAGTGACAAAGTTTCAGAGAGAGTGAAAGATAGAGAGAAGGAGAGAAAAAGGGAAAGATGCTGCCATTGTGAGAGGCTGAGGTATAAAGGATGGGGAGAGACAGGGATTGGAAAGATGTGGAGAAACAGTTCTGAGGATGGGGGAGTTGCACAGACAGAGCTTCAGGGAGAGGGATTGAAATCTGTGGGATTACATTGGAGCAGGGATCACTGGGAATGCCCCCTCCCCCTGACACACAGACCACTAACCCTCCGTGTAAAAGCCCCACCAGTCTATCTGTGAATAAAAATGAACGACAAAGACACGGGGACTTTTATTAATATTTTTCTCTCTGGTTATAGCTCTTGTCCGAGGATTCCTCACGGCAAAACTATTCGCTCTCTGCATCGCCAAAGTTTCCAAAGGAATTCTCCTTGGAAGAGAGAAAGAGAAAATAAAGTGAAATTTGATTAAACACAAAACAAAAGCTGATTATAAACAATAAAAGGCACAGCAAGATCCCAGGACTTGCTGAAATTCACAATCTCACTGGGGGGGGGGGGGGGGGGGGAGGGGGAGGGGGAGGGGGGGGGGAAACATTCATTTTCACCTCCTCATTATTAAACCCTGACAAAATGGGAACACGTTTCAAATGCAATGAACTTCCAACTGCCTCCTGACTGTCCCGATATTGAATTTATTAAACACGTCAAAGCATTCTGGGGGCTTTACTCCAGAGACAGGCCAGTGAATAAACACAGGAGGCCCCAGTGAAGTTCCCACTTCTATCAGTCACCTCTCCCCTCCCCGCACCCCCCCCCTCTGTTTCTCCCTCTCCGTCTCTTACACACTTCCCCCAGATCTATATCTGTCCAATACCCCGTCTCTGCTCCTGTCTCTGGATAACCTGTCCTGATCTCTGCTCTGTTTCTCTACCTCGAGGTAAATCTGGATTGAAATGCTCTCTCTAAGTTTCTGTCTGACCGTTTAAAATAAAACTCACAATCAAAAGGGAAATGAGAGGGGGGCGGGGGGGCAGGAAAATCCACAATCCCACCCTGAAGCGGCTGCTTCACATTTTATTGAACCATTGAATTCAGCCACTTAAACCCTGTTGGGGAATTAAGCAAATGCAAAAGTGCTCCTGAGATTTAGGCCGTGAAGTGCGGCTTAGTCACAGAGGCTGCATTATTCCTCAGGTGGAAAGAACAAACCCCCCTCTCTCCCACCCCCCAGTTAAACAGAACAATCTTCTCCATCCACACCCACAAATCCCAGCGCCCTGTCTGAAAACACAAGCAGGACTCTGGGATTGAGAACAAGCCTTTCCCCCAGGCTCAGGAATTTGAATTTCAGCTCCCTCTCCCTCCTGAGTGCTTCACAGTGAGAGGGAGAGAGAGAGACTGGGAATGCTGCAATCAGGATCCCACAGGGAGTCCCACACTGCAGGAGGACACCTCCCCCCCCCCCCCCAGAGCCTCTGTCTCTATCCCCCTACCCCCCTCCACTGAGCACCCAACACTCCCCACCCCTTCTCTGTTCACCCTGTTTCTCTCTCTCTACCCCACCCTCCTTCCCCTCCATCTTTTTATGTTTAAAGCATGGGGCTCTGTCATAGTGTGAGGAATATGGGGCAGGGGGACGGAGCATGAGTGCACAGCAAGATCCCACACACACACAGCTTGAACACGGCCAGATACAAAGTGATTTTGAAGTGAGGATTGGGGTAAAGTGAGTGGGAAATGAGGGAACCACACGTCTCCCTCTCTTTCCCCTCCATCTCTCCCCCACCGCAAATGAAAATAATAAGTCACTCCAGCATTGGTGCTGTTTGTACATTCGATATGAACAGGGAACCTTCCACTTCGAGCAGAGTCACACCCTTCTCCCATTCCCTCTGTCTCTCGCTGTTTCTCTCTTTCTCTGCCTCTATCTCTGAACCTGTCCAGCCCCCTCTGTGTCTCTTTTGCTTTCCCCCCAGATCTATATATATATCCAATACCCCATCTTTGCCCCGGTCTCTCTTACTCTGGATAATCTGTCCTGATCTCTGCTCTGTTTCTCCGTCTGGGGATGAATGGGGATTAAAATGCTCTCTCTGATAAGTTTCTGTCTGACCGTTTCAAATAATGACGTGTTGTGAGCCACGTTTGCTATTTCTCAGTGATTTCCATGGGGAAATGGGGAGGGAAGCTCCTGCAAAGCCACATCTCTCTCTCACTGCAATGTGGCAGCAGCCACATTCCAATATCTTTATATTGGGAAAAAATCTATTCAAACACAACAGCCCAGATTCAGCCTCAGTCACACAGCCGCTGGTTACAAATCCCACCTTCTGGGAGGGTGTGAGTGAGGGTCTTTTCCCCAGAGACTGGGGAGCTGGGCTGTGAGTGCAGAGCAGAGGACCCACCCCTAACCCACCCCCCCCTCCAGTGTGTCTCCTCTCCCTGCCCCTCTGCCTTTGATCTCCCTCTGTTACCCTCCCTTTCTCTCTCTCTCCTTCCCTGATAACTCACAATCAAAGGAGAAAGATGGGAGAGAGAGAGAGATAGCAGGAAAACCCACAATCACATCCCCAATCCGATGGAATAAAGCGGCTGCTGCAGGTTTTATTCGGCTGCTTTTCTCTCTCTCTCTGTCTGTCTCTCCTTCCCCCACTCCCTGTCTTTCTCTGTCTCTGTCTGTCTTTCCCTCCCTCCCTGTCTCTCTCTTTCTCTCTCTCTGTCTTTCCCTCCCTGAAATTAAATCCAAAAAATTCACATTGGTGTTTTCCATCACATTTTATTGAAAGATGAAATATAGACAGGAATGTCTGGGGAGAGAGAGAGGGGAGGGGTGCTGGGATTGGTAAGAACGCTGGAGAGACAGAGACAGGGAAATTATGAACGCCCCCCCATCCAAATAGAAATTCCTGGGAAAAGAGGGAGGAGAATCTGGAGTCACACAGCACAGAAACAGGCCCTTCAGCCCACCAGGTCTATGCTGGCCATCAAATTCCAATCTATACTCCCCCCATTCCCCAGCACTCGCTGCACAGCCTACGATGCCTCAGCGATTGAAGTGCTTTAATTTACCCGACCCCGTTTACACTTCTTCCTTTGAACCCACTTTGCGGTCCGTGAGCGAGATTTTGTTTAATAAAGTGTGGTCACTGTTGCAGTGCGAGCAAAGGCCACAGGCCCAGTGTGTGCACAGCAAGATCCCACAACAACAGCAGCAGCAGCAACAATGTGAACCTGAATCAAATAGGACACAGTCCTCCCCAACACACCCCCAACACTCTCGCCTGCTGTGAGCCCCCTTCCCCACTCACTACCCTGTGTGTCTCATCCCAAATTCCCAGAAAGGGTTGAACTCCCTCTTAAAACGAAGCCAAACCCTTTTTAAAACACAATCTCTGTGGTGCTCTGGAAGATCCCAGAAGGTGCAGTTCGCTGTGTTGAGTGTGTTTTAATTTGGGAACTGTTTATACAGAGGGAGAGTGAGGCAGAGAGGGGCTGAGGCTGTGAAATCCACCCCCCCCCCTTCGCCCCGGGACCCTCAGAATTGAATCATAACGTGCAGGGCCACACGGGGGCACAGTGGTTGGCGCTGCTGCCTCACAGCTCCAGGGACCCGGGTTCAATTCCCAGCTCGGGTCACTGTGATCCTGTGTCTCTTCCCCCACCCCCTCACTGCACCCCCACAAACCTCACCTCTTGCTGTCTTTTCCTGTTTTCCTCCTCACTCTCCCCCTCTCTCTCTCCCACTCCCTCCATCTTTCTCTCTCACTCCCTGTCTGCCTTTCTCTCTCTCTCCGTCCATCTTTCTCTCTCTCTCTCCCTCCATCTTTCTCTGTCTTTCTCTCTCTCTCCCTCACACTGTTTCTCTCTCTCTTTCTCCCTGCCTGTCTCTCTCTCTCTCTCTCTGTCTTTCCCCCTCTTTCTCTTTCTGTCTCTCTCTTTCTCTCAGAGACTGGGAATGCTGCAATCAGGATCCCACAGGGAGTCCCACACTGCAGGAGGACACCACCCACCCCCAGAGCCTCTGTCTCTATCCCCCTACCCCCCTCCACTCAGCCCCCGACACTCCCCACCCCTTCTCTGTTCCTCTCTCTACCCCACCCTCCTTCCCCTCCATCTTTTTATGTTTAAAATGTGGGGCACTGTCACGGTGCGGGAAATATGGGGAGGGGAGGAGGGGAGACAGAGAGCATGAGGGCACAGCAAGATCCCACACACAGTCTGAGCAGGGCCAGATACAAAGTGATTTTTAAATGAGGATTGGGGTAAAGTGAGTGGGAAATGAGGGAACCACACGTCTCCCTCTCTCTCCCTCCACACGAGAGACCCCCAGGTCCTGTGTCTCTTCCCCCACCCCTCACTGCACTCCCCCACAACCCTGACCTCTTGCTGCCCTTTCCTGCTTTCCCTCACTCTCCCGTCTCTGTCTCTCTCTCTCCCTTTCTCTCTCTCTCTCTTTCTCTCCCTCTCTGTCTTTCTCTCTCCCTTTCTTTCTCTCTGTCTCTCTCTAATATTGTTATGAAGTTGCATCTAGGGTAAAACATCTGGTGTTTGACAAATGTAAATATTGAAAAGAAATGCTGAGAAAACCAAACCGAACCATCCAGCGTTGTGTCTTTAGAAAGCCTGTGTCTTTGTGCTGGGGATTTTAAACTGCAGAAAGCAGGGCTGCAGAAGACAACTTTACAACATTTGTGTCCAAAGCAGCAGCCAGAGTCCCAGCAGAGCAAAACAGGCTTTGAATTGGGTCAATGATTTTAAAACAAGCTCTCAAACACACACAACCAATTGCATTCAAATTGGAGCGTTGGTGACAGCCTCAAGCCACTCAAATTGCAGGAATACTGTGAGGAAATTCTGGGTATTTAAACCCGGGACAGGGGGAAATAACGGGGAGGGAGCGACCTTGCTGCCTCTTTAGATTGAAGGAGGGAGAGTCTGATACTGAATCCTGCAGTAATATATACAGCTTCATCACATCACCATCTAAATAGAAGCAGAAACCAACTCAGAAAGTATTCCAGACCCAAGCAGCAGAAGAAAGTGCACACTTCCAACAGACGCCTGGTATTATATTATTTGAGAGTGACTCTATTCTGTAATGATTTATTTCATTATTCCTGAGTGAGTCTTGTCATTGGAACAGCATTCTACTGGGGAGTTTATTCAGTTTGTTCATTGTTTTAATAAGGTTGTCACCCAGTCTAAATTAAAGACCTGTTAGTTGTTCCTGATACAGAGAGTGTCAGATCCTGCTTTAATTTACCAATTCCTCCGACAGCACAAAGCTGTGCGGGTTCGGTGGATTGGCCGTGTTAAATTGACCCTAGTGTCAGGGGGATTAGCAGGTTAAAAGTGTGGGGTCATGGGAATAGGGCCTGGTTGGGATTGTGGTCGGTACAGACTAGATGGGCCGAATGACCTCCTTCTGCACATCTGTCTAAAACCAGTAGCTTCCTCCTGTCTCACACACACTTAAGATTACGAGGCAAGGTGTATCTCTTTGGGGGGGTTACAAAATAGCGCAGAGGGAAACATCACCTCAGCGTGGTAACAATATTTATAATCCCACAATCACACCCCCACCCTCCCTTAGTCAATGAATGAATGATTCAAATGACAATGAAGGTAATTCTGCACAGCAAGATCCCACTGCCAGTCCCACGATGGAGGAGGGCAGCCCCAGACTCTGTGTCTCTTTCCCCCTGCCCCTCCTGAGACCCTCTCACACCCCTCCCCCCCACACCCTCTCTGTTTAGCTCTCCCTCCATTTCTCTGTCTCTCTCTCTGCCTCCTCCGCCTCCCCAACATCTTTCCTGTTTAAAGTTCTGCTCACGGTCACAGTGCGAGGAATAGGGAGCCAGACCCACCTGTGTGCACAGCAAGATCCCACACACACAACCTGGTGAGGGCCAGATTAAATAAATGTTGTGGGTGAGGACTGCAGGAGAGTGTGTGGGAAATGGGATCCACTCCTCTCTCTCTCTCTCTCTCTTCCCAAATTAAATTGACAACAATTCACATTGGTGTTTTCTTAAACATTTTATTGAAAGATGAAATATGGACAGGAATGTCTGGGGAGAGAGAGAGAGGGGAGGGGTGCTGGGATTGGTAAGAACGCTGGAGAGACAGAGACAGGGAAATTCTATACCCACCCCCCATCCAAATAGAAATTCCTGGGAAAAGAGAGAGAGAAAAGAATCTGGAGTCACACAGCACAGAAACAGGCCCTTCGGCCCACCAGCTCCATGCTGGCCATCAAATCCCAATCTATCCTCCTCCCATTCCCCAGCACTTGCTCCAGAGCCTACGATGCCTCGGCGATTAAAGTGCTTGAATTTACCCGACCCCTTTTCAAGCTTTTTCCTTGAACCCACTTTGCGGGCCCTGGGCCAGATTTTGTTTGAAAATAAAAAGTGCGGTCGCTGTTGCAGTGCAGCCAAAGGCCACAGGCCCAGTGTGTGCACAGCAAGATCCCACAGCAGCAGCAGCAATGTGAACCTGAATCAGATGGGACACAGTCCTCCCCCCACCCCCACTCTCTCGCCTGCTGTGAGCCCCCTTCCCCACTCACTACCCTGTGTGTGTGTGTGTCTGCATCATCCCAAATCTCCAGAAAGGCCGGAACTCCCTCTTAAAAGTAACCCTTTTTAAAACTAAAATCACTGTGGTGCACAGCAAGATCCCACAAAGTGCAGTCAGCTGTGTTGAGCGTTTTTTAAATTTGGGAATTGTTTATACAGAGTGAGGGAGCCAGAGAGGGGCTGAGACAGTGAAATCCCTCTCTCAGGACCCTCAGAATTAAACTGGAGACCCTGTCCCTCACTGAAACCCCCCCTCCCTCTAACAGCCTGTGTCTCTCCCCCTGCATCTAACCCACAACTCCAGCTGTTTCCATCCCTCCCTCTTCCTCTCTCTCCCTGCCTCTCTGTCTCCACCTGTTTCTGCTCGAGAAGAGACAGGGAGAGAGAGAACAGGGAGAGAGAGAGACAGGGAGAGACAGAGATAAAGCGAGAGAGACAGATATTTGATAATTAATTGTGTATGGTCGCATTATTGAGTGTGGTTTAATTTGGTGATTTTTTTATACAGAGAGGCAGAGAGAGAGGTGAAGACAGTGACATTCTCTCCCTGGCACCCTCGCAAGTTCAAAGACACAAAAGCTGCAGACACTCTCACACACAAACTGGGTTTGGTAAGTTTCCCAATCTCTGCAGCTTCCCATGTGGCCCAGGGTTTGAATTGAAATTTAAAAGCAGCTTGGAGAGACTGCAGGATTTTTGAGTTGAGTTTCTCCCCCCCCTCACCCTGTAAATATAAAATAGAAATTCCTGGATTACAATATTCCCTTGGACAGAGCAGAGGGAATGTGTGAGTGGTGTGTGTGTGTGTCTGAGACCTAGGCTGGATTTGGGAATATCTGCCTGCTGAAGAGGGTCAGTGAAACCATCCTGGCTGAATATCTCATCGCTAAAGGGTCACAGAGAGAGATATCTGATCAATAAATGTGTTACTGAACCCACTCTGGATGCTCCCTCTATCTCTGTCTTTCTCACTAACTTCATTGCAGTGTTAATGTAAGCCTTGTGACACTAATAAATAAACTTTAAATCTTTCAACTTTAAAAACTCTCTCTTTCTGTCTCTCTCAGTAACTGCAGCGTTAATGTGAGCCTTACTTGTGACAGGAATAAACAAACTTTAAACATCCTCTCTGTCTCTTTATCTCTCTGTCTCTTTCTGTCTCTTTATCTATGTCTCTGTCTCTGTGTGTCTCTGCCTCTCTCTGTCTCTCTCAGTAACTTCATTGCAGTGTTAATGTAAGCCTTACTTGTGACACTAATATATAAACTTTAAAACTTTCAACTTTAAAAACTCTGTCTGTGTGTCTCTGTCTCAATTCAGACACTAGTTCAGTGCCAGGTTGAGAGGGGGTCAGTATTGAGCAGAATGGGAGGCAGTTTGATACAAAGTTTGCAGAAACTGCAGCGAGTGTTTGTAAACATGTTGGGGTTTGTGGAAAGGTCAGTGTGTAACAAGCTGAGGGAAGGTGTTTCCACTTCACATGTGGCTACTTTTTGGCAATGGGAGTTACCTTTGCATCTACAGGGAGCTCTGAAGCCTCGTGGCTTTCTGCCTGCCTCTGTTTGAACAGTTTAATATGTTTCAGCACTGAGACCTCTGGCCCTTGTTGGGAATATCAGTCTCCCAGAATACCAGTATACCTGACTGCCCACCTCCCCCCTGCCCGCCACCCCCAGCCCCCAACCCTGTGTGTGTGTTGTCCCAAGTCTGGAGACTTCCCCACAGTCCCCTGAAAGGTTTAAACTGCCTCTGAGAAAACACCCTTTTTAAAACAAAATCCCCAGCAACATCCCACAAGCTGCAGTCAGCTGTGTTGAGTGTTTTGTAATTTGGGAAAAGTTTATACAGAGAGAGAGTGAGGCAGAGAGGGGCTGAGACAGTGAAATCAAACCCCCCGGGACACCCAGAATGAAAATTACACAGCACAAAATCCCAGGATTGCCCCTGTCCAGGTTTTACTGAGAGATTGTCCAACTAAATATTAATTCCTGGGAAAAAGAGGGAGAGAGAGAGAATAAAGAGAGGCAGATAGAGGAAGGAAATGGAGAGAAAAGCAGAGAGAAATAGACAGAATGGGGGAAAAGCTGTGGAGAGGATGAAATGAAAATCTGAACATCTGTAAACTGAATTGTAAAGGCCTCTGTGAATTTTATTCAACAATTAGGTTCATTGCTCTGTCTCCGACCCCTGTTATTTTAGATTTAAAACAAACTTATAGACAGTTTCATACATAATTTACTCTTTGCCACCCACCAAAGGGTTAACGTGTTTGCGACTAATTGCAAAGCCGGGATATTTTAACCCCAGGGTTTCAAACTCCAGCCCCCCCAAACACCCCACAATCGAACCAGAACTGGTTCATCCGAGGAAGCGAGATTAAAATTAAACCTGGATCAGGGTCAGAAAGAGACAACTCACATGCGGCCTATAGAACAGGCCTCAGTCCATCCATCCTCCTCTGGAGAAAAGCCCCTTGTCCAAGGATTCCGAGTCCCATTGCAGTCTTCAAAATTCAAATTCCTGGGAAGAAGAGAGAGAGAAAATAATTAATTAAAATACAAGAAATTGTTTAAATTAAATAGCACAAGAGGCCAGGATTCCCCTTCTGAGATTTTACTGAGAGATTGTCTAACTAGATATGAATTATTGGGGAAAAGAGAGAGAAAATTAATTAAATACAAGAAACCATTTAAATTAAATCTCACCGAAACGCAGGATTCCCCCCTCTCAGTTACACAATCTCTCAGAAACATCAGAATGGCATGAACAGAGAGAGAGAAATCTACAAACAGAATCTCCTAAAACTGAATCAAATATCCACAACCCCCCCGTCCATCCCTGTCTCCCTCTCAGACTCCAGGAGCTGCTCATCTCCCTCTTTCAGTTTGGGAAGGGGCTGCTGATTCCTTCGGGACACTTTTTAAAATCTCCCTCCCGGGATTGATTTCTACAACTCCCTCCATCTCCCTTTCACTATCTCCTTCTCTTTTCTCCCTCTGCTCCTGTCTCTCTCACTCAGTATAAAGATGGATGTCGCTGTCTAGATCCTTGTCCCTGTCCCCTCTCTTTCTCACTCGTTGTCTCTGTCCACAGCTGTTTCTTTCCCTCTCTCTCATGTACTCTGCATTGAAATGAGCGATGCCATATTCCTGTCTCACTGCTAATAATAACACAGTTTTTGTTGATTAAAGGTTTAAAGAGACACAAAGGAAGATGAAGCCAGAGAGAGAGAGAGAGACATTCTGGAGAGTGATAGACAGATATGGAAGAATGTTCGAGAGAGAGAGACATTCTGCAGAGTGATAGACAGATATGGAAGAATGTTCGAGAGAGAGAGATTCTGGTGAGTGATGGACAGATATGGAAGAATGCTCGAAAGAGAGAGAGATTCTGGAGAGTGATAGATATGGAAGAATGCTCGAGAGAGAGAGAGAGATGAATGGAAAGAAACAGGAAGGGAGAGAAAGCTGAAGATAGGGGAAAAATACTGGAGGGAGAGACAGAGAGAAAAGCAGAGAGAAATAGAATGGGGAAGAAAGCTGTAGAGGGGAAGATAAATGTAAAGGCTGAACTTCAGAAAATTGAATTGTAATGTCCTCTGTGAAACGTATTTAACATTCGGGTAAGTCAGTCTCTCCCATCCCTGTTACTTTGGATTTGCATCAAACTTTTAGAAAGTTTCATATTACAGATATTTAATTTACTCTTTGCCACCCACCAAACGAATTGCAAAGCCGGGATATTTTAACCCCTGGGTTTTAAACTCCAGCCTCCCCACTTCCCACAATTGAACCAGAACTGGTTCATCCGAGGAAGCGAGATTAAAATTAAACCTGGATCAGGGTAATAAGAGATAACAACTCACTTGCAGCCTATAGAACAGGCCTCAGTCCATCCATCCTCCTCTGGAGAAAAGCCCCTTGTCCAAGGATTCCAAGTCATGTTGCAGTCTTAAATTCAAATCCCTGGGGAACAGAGAAAATAATTAATTAAAGTACAAGAAAATGTTTAAATTAAAGAGCACAAAAGCCCCAGGATTCCCCCTTCTAAGATCTCACTGAGACATTGTCTAACTAAATATTAATTCCTTGGGAGAGATAGAATATAATTAATTTAAATATAAGAAAATGTTTAAATTAAATAGCACAAGAGCCCAGGATTCCCCCTTCTTAGATTTTACTGAGAGATTGTCCAACAAAATATTATTTCCTGGGAAAAAGAGGGAGAGAGAGGGAATAAAAAAGAGAGACAGATAGAGGAAGGAAAGGGATGGAGAGAGAGAAAGCAGAGAGAAATAGACAGAATGGTAGAAAAGTTGCAGAGAGGACTAAATGAAATTCTAAACTTCTGAAAACTGAATTGTAAAGGCCTCTGTGAATTTTATTCAACAATTAGGAACAGCGCTCTGTCTCCCATCCCTGTTATCTTGGATTTAAAACAAATTGAGACAGTTTCATATTACAGACATTTAATTTACTCTTTGCCACCCACCTAAGGGTTAATGTGTTTGTAACTAATTGCAAAGTGGGGATATTTTAACCCCAGGGTTTCAAACTCCAGCCCCCCTCACACCCCACAATCGAACCAGGACTGGTTCATCCGAGGAAGCGAGATTAAAATTAAACCTGGATCGGGGTAATAAAGAGACGACAACTCACATGCGGCCTATAGAACAGGCCTCAGTCCATCTTTCCTCCTCTGGAGAAAAGCCCCTTGTCCAAGGATTCTGAGTCCCATTGCAGTCTCTCATGTATTCTGAATTGAAATGAGCGATGCCAAATTCCTGTCTCCCTGTTTACAATAACGGAGAGTTTTTATTGATTGAAGATTTAAAGAGACACAAAGAAAGATGGAGCCAGAGAGAGAGAGACATTCTGGAGAGTGATAGACAGATATGGAAGAATGCTCGAGAGAGAGAGAGAGATGAGTGGAAAGAGACAGGAAGGGAGAGAAAGCTGAAGATGGGAAAAAGTACTGGAGGGAGAGACAGAGAGAAAAGCAGAGAGAAATAGACAGAATGGGGAAGAAAGCTGTAGAGGGGAAGATAAATGTCATGGCTGAACTTCAGAAAATTGAATTGTAATGTCCTCTGTGAAACGTATTTAACATTCGGGTAAATCACTCTCTCCCACCCCTGTTATTTTGGATTTATATCAAACTTTTAGACAGTTTCATATTACAGATATTTAATTTACTCTTTGCCACCCACCAAAGGGTTAACTTGTTTGTGACTAATTGCAAAGCCGGGTTATTTTAACCCCAGGGTTTCAAACTCCAGCCCTCCCACATCCCACAATCTAACTAGAACTGCTTCATCCGAGGAAGCGAGATTAAAATTAAACCTGGATTGGGGTAATAAGAGATAACAACTCACATGCGGCCTATAGAACAGGCCTCAGTCCATCCTTCCTCCTCTGGAGAAAAGCCCCTTGTCCAAGGATTCCGAGTCCCATTGCAGTCTTCAAAATTCAAATTCCTGGGGAGAAGAGAAAATAATTAATTAAAATACAAGAAAATGTTTAAATTAAATAGCACAAGAGCCCAGGATTCCCCCTTCTCAGTTGCACAATCTCTCAGTAAAATCTAAACATTAATTCTTGGAGAAAGACAGAGAGAGAAAATAATTAAAATACAAGAAATTATTTAAATTAAATACAACAGCAAAAACCCAGGATCTCCCCTTAGTTACACAATCTCTCAGTGACATCCAAACACAAGTCAGTTGTAAAGCAGAGACTAAAGAGATTGAGAGAGTTCCATCCTGTGTGTTTCTCTCTGTCTCTCTATTCCACTCTCATTCAGATCTCGCTCCCTCTGATATTAAACATTAAATCTGGATCAGGGTAATAAACACACACAACTCACCCGGGTGAAGCCTCAGTCAGCCCTCCCTCTGGAAGAAGCTCCTCTCCCTCGTCCTGGTCACAAACATTCCCGTCCTTTGGATCCGCGACACATCCCCAGTTTTCAAAATTCCTCAGGAGAAAGAGAGATAAAAATTGGTTAAAAAGAGAGAGAAAAAGAGACAAGGCCATTTTAACAATAAGACACACAACATATCACAGCGAGGAGTCCAGCATTTCCATTCAAGTCCATTCAGCATCATGTCCACACAAGCAAAGCACAGGTCAAAAAGCAGATTGACACACACGCTGACACACACACACACTGAATCAGAGTGGGAATGTTTTCAGTGCAGGGGGATTATTGGTGTGGGGACTGAAGGCTCTCAGATTCACATTTATCCTGAGTGTGCTGGATGCAAACCCCACCCTGAGTCTCTGACATGTTTACAATGTCTGTCTCTCTATTGAGATGCTAATTCACCCCCCCTCCCCCTCTCACCCCAGAGGAGTTTGTGGCAATGTCAGACTGACTCTTGATATGTTAATGCAGGCCGGCAATGGATTCTGCAAGTTCCTGTCTTTAGTTTCTTTAGTTTAGTTTCAAACTTTATTTCTTTTCCCCTGTAGGTCGTGTTCGTCCATTTCAATCACCCCCTGACCCCCCCACAGCAGCCCGGAAAATCCTTGCAGCCGCTCCCCACAACCCAGCGAGTGGAGGCGGAATGGGGATGTGTGAGTGAGTGTATTGGGGGGATTGTGTCAGTGTGTGTCTGTCTATCCCCCCCTCTCTGCTCACACTTCCTGCCCAGCCTGCTGAAGACAGGGAAAGAATGGGAGTTGAACAAAGCCTCCTCTCTGCCTCCATTTTCAAAGGATTTGCCCCTTTCTCACTCCAGTTTTGTCCATTGAGCTGTCCCTATCAATTGGAAAAAAGTTTTATTAATCTCCCTGTGAGATATGAAGTCACTAATTACTAAATACAGGCAAAAACATCCCATTATGAGACAGGGAGCTTCAATGGGATTTTAAACTGAAATCCTCGGATGTCAATTCCTTAGGTTAAAAGTTTCTAATTCATTAATATGGATTAAATTAAAAGCGGCCAGTATATTCTCACCAGCTGCTTTCTGTTAACTCTCCCCCTTATCACCGGTGGTTCGCACTGCTGCCTCACAGTGCCAGGGACCCGGGTTCGATTCCCGGCTTGGGTCACTGTCTGTGCGGAGTCTGCACGTTCTCCCCGTGTCTGCGTGGGTTTCCTCCGGGTGCTCCGGTTTCCTCCCACAGTCTGAAAGACGTGCTGGTTAGGGTGCATTGGCCGTGCTAAATTCTCCCTCAGTGTAACCCGAACAGGCGCCGGAGTGTGGCAACTGGGGGATTCTCACAGTAACTTCATTGCAGTGTTAATGTAACCCTACTTGTCACACTAGTAGATAAACTGAAACTTAACACTCATGCCCTCTCCTGCCGGCACTCACTCACTCTTATACACTTACTCACTTTGTACACTCACTCCCTATTACACACTTACACACACACACTCAAACACACACACATCTCACACACACATTCACTCTCATAAACACATTCACTCTCTCGGAAACACTCGCCTTAACACACTCTCATCAACACACACATAAATACTCCCTCACACACTCTCACACACACTCACACTCTCTCTCTCTCACACACACACACACACTCTCTCACACACTCTCACACACACACTGTCTCACACACTCTCTCTCACACACACATTCACACACTCTCTCACACACTCTCACACACTCTCTTACACACACACACTCTTTCACACACTCTCTCTCCCACACACACTCTCCAACACACACACACACACTCTCTCACACTCTCTCACACACACTCACACTCTCTCACACACTCTCTCACACACTCTCTCACACACTCTCTCACACACTCTCTCACACACACATTCTCACACACACATACTCTCACACACTCTCTCTCACACACACTCTCTCTCATACACACACACTCTCTCTCTCACACACTCTCTCACACACACGCTCTCTCACTCACACACACTCTCACACGCTCTCTCTCACACACACTCTCTCCTACACACACACTCTCTCTCTCTCTCACACACACTCTCTCTCTCACACACACTCTCTCTCACACATACACTCTCTCTCTCACACAAACTCTCTCTCTCACACACACTCTCTCTCACTCACACTCTCCCTCTCTCTCACATTCTCTCTCCCTCTCTCTCACACTCTCTCTCTCACGTACTCTCTCACACACTGTCTCTCACACACACACTCCCTCACACACTCTCTCTCGCACACACTCTCTCTCTCGCACACACTCTCTCTCTCTCACACACTCTCTCTCTCGCACACACTCTCTCTCGCACACACTCTCTCTCGCACACACACTCTCTCGCACACACTCTCT